>NC_089588.1:71437432-71717432 GCF_019320115.1 Miscanthus floridulus
TCGTCTTCTTTGAGAGATATCTGGTGATAGCCGGAGTAACAGTCGAGGAATGAGAGGAGTTCACAGCCAGTGGTGGAGTCTACAACCTTGTCTATCCGAGGCAGACCGAATGAGTTTTAGGGTAGTGTTTGTTGAGATCAGTGTAATCAACGCACATTCTTCATTCTTCATTCTTCTTTTGAATAAGGATTGGGTTTGCCAGCCACTCAGGATGATACACTTCTTTAATAAATCTAGCTGCTAGGAGCCATTTTGTTTCTACCCTAATAGCCTCCTTCTGGTCTAGCATGAATCGTTGGAGTTTCTACTTGACCGATTTGGTGGTCGGTGAGACATTCAAGGAGTGCTTGAGCTTCTCCCGTGGTACCCCCGGCATGTCTACAGGTTTCCAAGCAAACACATCGGCGTTGGCACGTAGGAAGGAGACGAGCGCGCTTTCCTATTTGGGGTCGAGATGAGCCCCAATCTTGATGGTCTTGGTGGGGTCATCGAGGCCAAGGCTGACCTCCTTTGTTTCCTTAGACTTGGCGGAGGCACGTGGAGGCTCCAGCACTAGGATCTCCAGGTCGTCGGTGGGCACTGTCTTGGCGTCGTTGACCATGCTGGCCATCTAGATGGAGAGGTTAGTGGCTTTGGCAAGGGAGAGACTCTCTGTTTCGTAGGCATAGGCGATGGAGAGGTAGGCCTACAGAGCCAGAACTGCTATAGGTGAAGGCATCTTCAATACCAGATAGGCATAGTGCAGTATGGCCATGAACTTGGCCAGAGCTGGCCGACCAAGTATGGCGTGGTAGGCGGTGTTGAAGTCAGCGACGTAGAAGTTGATGTGCTCGACACGGAAGTTGCTAGCCGTGTAGAATTGTACCAAGAGGGTGATCTCTCCAAGCGGTATGAATGCCCTGCCAGGTACCACACCATAGAAGGAGGAATCAGAGGGAGTGAGGTCTTCTATTCCAAGGCCTAGCTCCTTTAGGGCTCTAGCGAAGAGGAGGTTCAGGGCACTTCCGCTATCGACAAGTATTTTCCTAAAGAGTACTTTCTTGACGGTTGCATCAAGAACGAGGGGGAAATGCCCTGTGTAAGGGATGTCCACCCACTGGTTGGCCCTACTAAAAGTGATGGGGACCTCAGACCAGGGGTGATAGTTGGGGTCGGTGATAGCATCTTCTGTGTTGATGGTGAGCACCCAGCGGGCTATGAGTTTTTGATCTCTTCTGCTCTCAATGGCGGTGAGGCCCCTGAAGATAGTGGCGATCACTTTGTCATCATCCTAGAAGGCCTTGTTGTTATCCCCAGGTGGTCGACGACCTCTGGCTCTGTCATCATTGTCGTCGTCCTTCTTTTTGGCCTGGAACACCTTAGCCAAACCAAGGCAGTCCTTCATCTTGTGCTTGTTGTTCTTGTGGAGTGGGCATGGGCCTTCGAGGATTTTCTTGTACTGCTCGTCATAGTTACGCTTGGCACGAGGCTCATTAACGGTGGCGACAATGTTGTCTGGTCGGCGATGGCAATACTGACCAGCTTTAGACCCTTCCAGCCTATCACGGCCACTATCCTGATGGTGGCCGTGGTCGTCATAGCGGCGGTCACTGTGGCTTCGTTCGTCGGGACAATCATCGCTACGGCGAGTTGAGCAGTGAATGCCCGCATCCTCATTGAAGTGAACTTCGGCCTCTTCAGCGTCAGCGTATTGATCGACGGTTGTGATCATCTTTCTGATCCCCTTTGGCGGCTTACGATTGAATTTGGAGTGGAGGTCGCGGTGATGGAGTCCTCAGACAAAGGCGGTGATGAATTCTGCTTACATGATATTGGGAATAGAATTCCTCATCTCAGAAAATCGCCTGATGTAACTACGGAGGAGCTCGGACGATTTCTGATAGATGCGATTTAGATCATGCTCGGTACTCGGCCAAGTACACATAGCCATGTAATTATCTATGAAGACCTTCTTCAACTGTTCCCAAGATTCGATGGAATCTGGGGCGAGGCTCGTGAGCCAGTTCATTGCGGTTGGCATGAGCATGATGGGAAGATAGTTTGTCATAACACTGGTATCTGCCCTGGTGGCACGCACAGTGGTGGCATAAGCTTGTAGCCACTGTGTGGGGTTCATCCACCCCTCGTAGGGCTCAACCCGATTGTGAAAACCATGGGGCCACTAGAGTGTTCAGAGTGCTCTCATGAATGCTCGGGGCCCTTCAGGATCGTCACCATTGTGATTGGCGGCATTGCCGACGTTAAGTGGCTGGTGGGCTGCATCCGGATTATCGAACTCTTGCTCGTATTCTTGACGCCGGCGTACTTCCTCTTCATGGCGAGAGAAACAGCGCCCGTCGATATGGCGTCACGCATCCCAGAGATTGTTGATGTTGAAAGGTCCTAATATGGCTAGAGGGGGGTGAATAGCCTATTTAAAAATCTACAAATCAACTAGAGCAATTTGATTAGTATGACAAATAGCATAATGCAAACTTGCTCTAGCTCTACAAGGGTTGCAAGCCACCTATCCAACAATTCTAGTTGCAATGATTACTTAGGCACACAAACTTGCTATGTAATTACTCACTAAGAGCTCTCAACCTTGCTACTCTAAAGAGCTCAACTAGATGAATGTAAATAATAAAGCAAGCTCTCAATTCTAATTACACTAAAGAGCTTGTATCAACTAGTTTGCAAGAATGTAAATGAGTGAGTAGAGTGATTATACCGACATGTAGGGGATGAACCAATCACAAGATGAATATATAGCCAATCACCGGGAGAATGCCAAAGACAAGAGACAATCGATTTTCTCCCGAGGTTCATGTGCTTGCCAACATGCTACGTCCCCGTTGTGTCGATCAACACTTGGTGGTTTGGCAGCTAAGATGTGTTTCACAAACCTCATCCACACGATAGGACACCACAAGAACCAACCCACAAGTGAGGTAACTCAATGACACGAGCAATTTACTAGAGTTATCTTTCAGCGCTCCACTGGGGAAGGTACAACTCCCCTCACAATCACCGGAGACGGCCACGAACAATCACCAACTCATGCTGATCCTCCACCGCTGCACCGAGCCGTCTAGGTGGTGGCAACCACTAAGAGTAACAAGCGAAATCCGTAGCGCAACACGAATACCCAGTGCCTCTAGATGCAATCACTCAAGCAATGCACTTGGATTCTCTCCCAATCTCACAAAGATGATGAATCAATGATGGAGATGAGTGGGAGGACTTTGGCTAAGCTCACAAGGTTGCTATGACAATGAAAATGTGCAAGAGAGTGAGCTTGAGCCGGCCATGGGGCTTAAATAGAAGCCCCCACAAAATAGAGCCGTTGTACCCCTTCACTGGGCAAAACGCGCTCTGACCGGACGCTCCGGTCATACTGACCAGACCCTGGACACAGCGTCTGGTCCATAGATGTAAGCCACGTGTCATTCTGAGTTAAACTTGAGCCGCCAGATCACAATGGCTATTAACTGATCGGACGCTCAGGCAAAACTGACTGGACCCTGAACCATCAGCGTCCGGTCGTTTACAGTAAGGGTCCAAATCTGGTTTTCTTCGATCGGATGCGTCCGGTCCACCTTGACCAGACACAGACCAGCGTCCGGTGCTAACCCCTAGTCACTGTGTTGCTATGTCAGTTTGACCGGACACAGAAACCAGCGTCCGGTGCATCTCAGGTCCAGCGTCCGGTGCAACACCGAAACTGGCGATCTCTCTGCCACACCTGACCGGACACGCCGGTCCACCCAAGATCAGCGTCCAGTCACTCACAGTGACCTTCAATTTTTCTATCTAGGGTGCCGGTGACACCGTCGGACTGTCCGCACTCTACGGGCGGACACTCCGCCGGTGGAGTTCCTTCCTCTTGCTCCCAAACTTCACCACCCTTGATCAAATGTGCCAACCACCAAGTGTATCATCTTGTGCACATGTGTTAGCATATTTTCACAAACATTTTCAAGGGTGTTAGCATTCCACTAGATCCTAAATGCATATGCAATGAGTTAGAGTATCTAGTGGCACTTTGATAACCACATTCCGATGCGAGTTTTACTCCTCTTAATAGTATGGCTATCAATCCAAAATGTGATCACACTCACTAAGTGTCTTGATCACTAAAACAAAATGGCTCCTACATTTTATACCTTTGCCTTGAGCCTTTTGTTTTTCTCTTTCTTCTTTTCCAAGTTTAAGCATTTGACCATCACCATCGTCATGATCTTTGCCATTGCTTCATCACTTGGAGTAGTGCTACCTATCTCATAATCACTTGATAAACTAGGTTAGCACTTAGGGTTTCATCAATTAACCAAAACCAAACTAGAGCTTTTAGATGTGCGCTCAGACATCTTGATCGACTTCTTGGTCATGTTGGTGAGGGTAGTCGATATGGTTCCCCCTAGCTCCCCCTCGAGGGGTCATCCATCTTCATGATGCTGGCCAGCGAAACGGCTTCTGCCGGGGTGGCGATTGGATCTTGGCGCAGCGGATCGGCGATTCAAGCTTGTTGTGTATGAAGGTCCCTGATCCTAGCAGATCTCATTGACCTGGCAGTGCGCAGCTTTAAGCATTACGGTGACCTTGGTAACTTCTAGCGTTTGCTCGAGCCGAGCGAGCTCATTAGTGGACATGGCCAAGTTGGTTCTTGGGGTCTTGTAGACATCGTGGCCGTCGACATAGACGAATTCATCATCGAGGTTGCGGTGGAGTGGGCATGGCCTCCCTTATGAGTCGAGTTGTTCTCCATTGCGAGCAACCTCGACTAGCACGATGGCAGCCTCATTCGCTCGACGCTGCGCACGGTTGGCGTTTCTGTTGATGCGAGCTGCGTGGTCCTCATCGGTTTCTCCATCCCGAGGAGGACTGCGATGCTGACATTAAAAATCCCACCTCAACAAAAGGGTGGGAAAGGAGGTTGGACGGCAGCGGTTTCGGCGACAGTCTCCGTAGAGCCCTAGGACTCGGAGTCTAGATCTTCCTCCAGGATGGTGTGGAGGAATGTTTTGGGACGTTGGCTGATTTGCAGCATATTGATAGTAGACGAGAGCTGGTCGGCGATCGGGTCGGCGAGAGGATAGATGTCTCCCACCTGGTCGATGAGTTTGCCCCTTAGGGCATCCTGATGGATGGCGGACGTAACCCCTGGAGTTTCCTAATCAGCCTCCAATAGATCGGAATCGGAGGGTGGTTGGCGCTGAACCAGAGTGGTCAGAGCTAATTTTGTGATGGAGAGGCAATCGGTGAGCTTCTGGCCAACACGATTTATGGATGCGATCAGATCGTCATTGCCGATCTGCTTTCTCAGGTAGCGGCGGAGCAAGCGGTGAATCGTTGGTGAAGATGACCTCAGAGGCGGTTCCGAGATCAGATCTTTTGTTGCAGGTGTTGGGTGTGGTTGGCGCAGAATCGATCTGCACCGGCTCAATGATCTCTCCGTCTCCGTCAGCATTGATGACCCAGGAGATCTATCCAACCAGATCAGCTAAGTTAGTTTTAGCAGTGCGCCTGTTCATGGGCTAGGCTAAAACCGTTCAGCCCATCACCAATCCAGACCAGATCAGCCAAGTTAGTTTTAGCAGTTTAGCTGGTTTTAAGGCTGAAATCATCTATTTTGTCTACAGTTTGGTCTATTGTAGGTTAGAAACCATAAAACCACTTCAACCCATCCTAGCGCATTGGTGTGTGACCCGTGCATGATCTGTGGTGCCGCACGTTGGTAGCAGCCGCTAGGCCACCATGTTGACATGGCAAGGACATAGTGTAATGGGCTGGACGACGAGCGTGGCGGCAGCAATGAGTGTTCAACGTGAGGTAGGTGCTGTAGCGATGGGCGCATGGCGTACTGTGGCTGGCATCTATAGCAAAGGACGAGTGTCAGGAAGAAGAGGAGTCTTCCTGGTCCCCTGTAGGCATGCTCGGTATTGGGATGCTAGCAAACTAGAACCATGGCTAGATCCAAGGAAACTAGCTGAGCCATAGCAATTCGCAGCCAGGCACGGAAGCTTATAGACCTAATTTAAACCGTCAAAACCGTGTAATCAACCCACCAGGGCAAGCTCGTCGGAAACCATTGCAACCAAACTAATCCACTGAAACCATTCTCCTATAAACCACAATCTAAACCATAGATGATCTTGCCTAACCTATCCTTAGGTTAGTTTGGCTAAATTTTGTGGAAATGGTGGCAATACCAGGACGATGCGCTCTGCCATGGCCACGGGGACAAGGATGGGGGCGACGCGTTCGGCTCGCTTTTCATCTGGCCATTCTTGCCGCTCTTCTGGCCATCGTTCTGGGTCCTAGGCGGCGGCGCGCGGCGGGATGGTGTCGTTCCCGTGGCCATTCCCGGTGTCGGACTGGCTTGTGCCGTTCATGCGGCCACCGTTCTTGCCATTCCCGCTCTACGAGCCGGCGCCGTCACCACCACCGTCGTTCTACCTCTTCCCCGCCTTCCTAAGAAGCACCCTAGAGTCATTTAACAAGAAGAGCTAGGTGGTCCTCACCTGCGTGCCTCATCCTAGCATGGCCCTCACCTACGCGCACCGCCAGGACCGTGGCCCCCCTCATCACCTGACCCCGACCCCAGTGGACATCGACAGTAATGCTGCCTGCTCCGGCCTTGGCGTCCGTCGATTTGCTAGTGTCCAGAAGACCCGAGCTAGCTCCTCGGCGTCTCCTTGGGGCTGGAGGAAGCTTCTACGGATCTTGCTTGCAAGGTGTTTGAGGTTTTGCGGCAACAACATCTAGGCAAGGCCCACCGGTGATTTACTGATCCCCTCTGGTAGGCCATGGGTTCAGTATCAGAATTGGCCTCCCGGATGGACTTTGATCTTGGGCTGCAATTCCAAGATGAGGTCCGCTAGCTCTACAAATCTTCGGACACCATCCTCACCACTCCCCCGATGGCTCGTTCTTCCTTCTTGTCACCTATCAGCATCACTTGTTTCGTTTAATGGAAGATTCAGTTTCTCTGCCTTTACAATCTTGTTTGAGAGGCTGTGCTTTGGATTTCCATGCAACTTTTCTAAGCAATAATCATTTTTGGTTCTCAGTCTTTTCCAAACAAGTTGGATTCCTTGTGTATAGACTTCGTAGAGTGATCACCTCTACCTTTGATCTATACTTCCACCTATGGAACAGTGGCACGCCTCATTGGGAGCGTGAGAAACGTGCCTGGGAAGAAGAGCAGGAGAAAGAATGGATAAAAGTGCTCTCTAAGAGATCCAAAAGGGAAGCTGTAAAGGCCTCCAAACCTCAAAAAAGAGTTAGTTTTGCTTAGAATTTGGTCAATCATTCTCCCCCTAAGCACTGTCCGCAATCATGAATTTGTTTTGGTGCTTTCTCTGCTCCTATCAAAGAATCCACAAATCTTCTGTTTGGGAATACCAAATTTCAAATTGGCGGAGGCCATGATCGTGTTCTTCGGCCTGATTGCATGCAGCGTCCTCCCTGCATGCAGCAGCCTAGAGAGGATTACACCCAACATCCTCCTTGCATGCAGCGGCCTGGAGAGATTTCTGTGGCTGTTTCGGAAGATTCCCTCAATCAGCGTAGGACTATGGCCCTCTTTTCAAATTCCAAATCTGCTGTCTCTGGGCCTTTTTGCTCCTGTTGCTCAAGTTTGGGCCATATTAGCTCCAATTGTCCCTCTCGTATCTGATGCTGGAAATGCTCAAATTGGGGACATACTAGAATGCATTGCCGGTCATATACCCGGCCCAATTGGGTCTGGCAACGAAAGTTTGACTGCACCAAAAAATTTGTTACCAATGTTGCTCCCCACCTGGTTTGGAAACCAAAAATCCCAAAAGGCAAGGAAATTGAGCTAAACCTCGATTCTCGCGTGGATCCCCCGAACCCTTCGCCTAACCAACCAGTTCAGCAAGGTCAGCATGCCCAGCAGGGCCCGGTGCAGCAATACCCAGGTCTACAGTGTTCTGGGCGTCGACATTTGCCCTACAGTATTCTGGGCGTCCGCAAACTCACATACCAGACAAGCACGGTAAAACCCCTTGCATGCCTCTGGGCATCAACATATGGCAGGCACCGACGTCTGCCATACCAAAAGAAGATGACACAACCTCCCACATGCATCTGACATTAATAGTATTATGGGCGCCTACAATTATCATGTACCCGACGCCGTGGGCAACAAGACTTAGCATACTTACACACACTCTCTCTCTCTTGTAAGGCCATCCCCTTCATCTATAAAAGGGGGTGCGCTCTCTTCCAAAGGGGGGATTAGTCCACAACGATCAATTCAACACTCCACAACAGAACCACCAGGTTCATACCTCGAGCACACGCTCGAACACTTAGCACACGTAGGAGCTCCTGTCACTCTCGGCCCTTCGGATCGGAGTCCGACCGGACCTCCCTCTCGTTTGTAACCCCACTGCAAACTCTAAGCACCTGGGCTCAGGAATAAAGTCACCGACCTACTCACACTGGACGTAGGGCACATTGCCTGAACCAGTATAAATCCTATGTCATTGAGTGCTAGGCCACATCCGATCACAACGTACAACTATTTACGTGTTGGTCACTTTTTGCACCGATAAGTTGGCACCGTCCGTGGGGAAGACGCTGTACGTTCATACTTTTGGTCATCAGATGGCCCACTTTTCCGTCATCTCCACCATGGCGGGCTCAAGTGATATGACTCGCTTCGGCTTGCTGGAGTTCCTCCGCGCTCCAGCCGTTGACATACCTGCTGCAGATGGCGGCGAAGTCCAGGTCCGGGTGGTACATTGCCACCGAAGTCAACACCCCCAACGTCCCGTAGAACAGCCCATCGGTGATGAGGGCCCGAACCTCATCCAGAACCTCTACCAGCCGGATGGCGGGCGTGCCGGTACTTGGCGACAACCCGAAGACCTTCGAGACGACGAGCTGGGCAACATTGCGTAGCTAGTCAAGTTCCCCCTCGAGAGTGTGTCGCTCTTCAAGGGACTTGGCCAGCGCCTCCGCATTCTAGCCAATCGTCACCTTGGCTGTCTCTAGGTCCCGCTCCAATGAGTCCACCTTTCCACCCAGCTCTAGAAGAATGGCGACAGGCTCAGAAGCAAGCTAAAGGAAGAAACCAATATGTCGAAAAGCAGAAAAGGTACGTACCGAGGCGGGTGTTCTCAAGGATGGAGAGTCCCTCCTCCTGCCGAGTCACTTGCTCGCGCCGCCGGGCGTTCGGCTCCTCCGTCCCCATCACCCGGCTCCGAAGCGCGAGCACTTCCTGGTCGGCCTCTGACCAGGCCTTCCGCTCCGACTCCAGGGCGTTCCGCTCCGTCTCTAAGGTCTCTAGGGTACCTTGGAGCACTGCCTCAAATCCCCGCTTGGCGGTAGTCGCTCGTTCCATCGCAAGCACTTCCGCCGCCCGTGCCTCGGTCGCCTCTGCCGCCCGGTCCTAGGACTCGCGGCGGGCGGACTCCAGCTGGCGCTCAAGCTCCTCCATCCGGGCGTGCTCCATCCAGAGAAAACGAGACTTGCGGCTCGATATCTCCTCCAGACCCTACAAAAACAAGAAGCAAGCGTGCTAGGGCAACCGACGAAAGACCAGGAGTCCAGGACAAACGCAACAAACTCACTGTTGTGGCATAGGGCAGGTCAACTGCGACCACCCGCTCAATGGACTTGACCCGCTCTAGGGCCTCATCTAGCTTCACCCTGGCTCAGGAGAGATCGGAGTCCACTGCAAGTCCTCTCCCCCCAAGCACGTCCCAAAGCTGACACTCCTGCGCATCCCGAAGGACGAACCGGACCTTCCTCGGGGCAGGGCCACACCAGGTCGGTCTCCCCTATCCCGCTGGAGGGCCCAGCCTCCGACCGGACCACCGCTAGCTCCTGTGACGGCGCCGGCAACTCCACCTCATCACGTGCTTAGCCATCGGAGGGGATCTCCACCACCTCGATTACACGGGCCACTGGCAGACGTTCCGGCTCCTGTCCGGCCGCATCTCCCCCGGCACCGATCGTAAGGTCGTGGACCGGCCGGAACCTGTTGTCCGTGAACTGCAGCAGCAGGCATGACTTCCCCACAGCTAATAATTAAGCGCAATGAAATATTCAGTTAGCACGTACAGTACAGTACGTGATCAATCGTTTCCGTCTGATCAGATCATCAGAAGGAAGGGAGAAGCACGAGGAAGGCAGGCAGGCACGCACAACTACTGAAGATTAGAACGACGATAGACCTGTATCGCCGATGACGATGCACTTGAAGCCGTAGACGAACGAAGGCATCTTCAACGTCGGCGGCATCACGGATTCACGGTCAACAGGGAACGAACGGCGGTTCCGGACGACGCTCCCGGTAGCTTGGAGAGTCGATCGGCCTCCGCCCGCCGACGGAAGATCGGAGACTGAGTAGACTGGTCGCCGACCTAGCAGAGCCTCGAACCTTGGAGAACTCCTGTCTCCTCCTGGGACGTCGGACGCGCGCGGGAGATTGGATCCGTTGACCGCTAGGGTTTAAAAGTGGGATCGGTCGTGTCCGACTGCCCGAGTGCGAGTCCGAGTCAGATAAAACAAGTACATCAGAAGTCAAAACCGGGTACGGTCGTAGGGATGCCGTGGATAACTTGTAACCAAGGCCTTGTTTAGATCACCTCTAAATTTCAAGTTTTTTCATTCTCTCTCCATCACATCAATTTTTAGCCGCTTGCATGGAGCATTAAATGTAGGTAAAAAAATAACTAATTGCACAGTTTAGTTGGAAATCACGAGATGAATCTTTTGAGCTTAGTTGGTCCACGGTTGGACAATATTTACCAAATAAGACGAAAGTGCTACTATTCATCAAGTTGCAATTTTTTGCAATCTAAACATGGCCCAAATCCATGGGTGGTATGCCCTTTCTGCTCCTTCCAGCCGCGGGACTCCTTGCCGAGGCGGCAGCGCAAGCTCGAACATAGTTATTATGACCGGATTAGACCGGCGGTCCGATTGGTAAAAGACCGAACCAGAAAATACAGAGGTCCTGGTCATTTAAAAGACTGCTCATGCAATTAGACAAAAAAAACGTTTGAACCGGTCGTTTTTTTATGGGTCTGGTGAACCGGCCGGTTCTGTCTGAACCGTCCCGGTTTGGAAATCCTGTCTGTTGGTGCGCGTGCTGCTGCCTCCTGGTACCCCGCGTGTGTAACTGGCGCTGGGCCCGGCCTGTCTCCTGCCGTGTTTGAGCGTGACATGTGCGTGCGTACTACATCCCTGCCAGCCTCCGTGCTCCGTGCCTTGTTGAGTTTGGATGCATTTCTTTTTCAGTTTTAAAGTTTAAGATCTTTTTTTGTTCGAGCTCTAAAATACATAAATAATATATCTATTTTGATTATCTTCACGAGCTCTTCACAATGATACACTTTATCTCAGCATTGAGATTATTTTCCAACTGTGAATATTTGAATTACAATTTAAATCCTTTTTTAGAACCTTTTAAATTAAGGTCTATCCTGCTACGATGCATTATGAAATGTTGCTAATTATCTGTTATATAGTATTATATTGCACCGGTAATCTGGTGCAAAACTATCGGACCGGTGGCTTAACCGGTTCTTAACGGTTAGACAAATGAACTATTGAGCTGATTTCCTCATCGGTTCGATATCTGATTTAGCCCTAATAACTATGAGCTCGAGGTGTTGCTGTAGCTCGGTGGTGCGCGCCCACGCAGGCTCCCGCCAGGGATGCCCGCCGCCCGCGCCGCATCGCCTCCAACGCTGGGAGCGCAAGGTTGTGAGCCGAGCGAAGCAGAGCCACGGCCCGTTGCGAGATAGGACACATGTCATCCGAGAGTTCACGTGCCCACGGCGCGGCGTGAGGACGATCCCACGCAATTTGTTTCCGTCCGATATGCCGGCGACCCAGCCACATTGTTCTTGAGGTGATGTGGGCCCTAGTTGCCAGTGCTATCTTCTAGTATTTGAGTTTGGGGGAAATTAAACGCGGCCGCTTGTCAGCTGTGGACTCGAGAGCACTACCCAACAGGCTGTTTGATCTCTTCAATTAAAATGCAGTTCTTTGTTTACCAAAAAGAGAAAAATAACTCGCGTCGCGTGGTATTCCTCGGCTCCTCTATCCTTTCTCAGAGACCACAGCAACTAGAGAGATTTTTTATATTATTTTTAACCCTTACTAAAAACTATTTCTAAAAATGACACCACTACAATTTAATTTCCACAACTAACCTATCTGGTCCGCCACTCTCCATGGTATGGTCAAACAACATCACCGCGCCGCTCCGCCTGGCACGGCTGGCTTGCCACTATTGCAGTCAGTCGTGCCCTGATCGGTGACGTGCCCCCTAGGAAAGAGAATTGTGCGTGGGCCTTCCTCTCTCTCTCTCTTCCTCTCTTCTTCCTCCTTTGTCCAGCGGAAGTCTCAGGTGCAACCCTCCCCCCCCCCCCCTCCGCCCAAGTCCAGCCACTTTTAGCTCTGGATTTAGGTGGAGATCGACTCCCACCCTAACTACCAATGTGATTCTTTCAATAATCCATGGAAAGAGCAAATGAGATGGATTATACCTTTCGCTACAAAGAGGAGGGGGAGTCTGGGAGCAACCTCGCCCGGTGACCAATGGAGTAGGAGCCCCGAGAGCGCCGCCGCTGGTTCGAGCTTGAGGCAAGGAGGAAGGAAGGGAGGGAGGGGGGCTAGAGGAGGGGTGCTTGGGGTGACCTCTCCCAGTCCCCGGCGGAGGTGCTAGGCGGTGATGAGGCCTCGAGGACGGCGGCGACATGATACACGCTCAAGACCGAGAGCAGGTGGATGATGAATGGACTTGTCACCAATGGTCGTGGAGGGTAGTGAAAGGATATGAGGAAAAAAAGGATAAACTACTTAGGATAACTAACAACCTAGCTAGCAAATTTAGCAATATAAATCCATGGCCAGTTGCCTTCCCCAGCAACGGATTCCACAAGCGCGCAGAACTATCGCGTAGCACTTTGCTCGGTGAGTAGTACCGAGTGTCGAATTTATATTTTTTCCATAGGAAGGCGGAAGGCTAGAATTTATATTTAACTAATAATTGCTAAGATAAAGTCTAAGTTAATCCTAGATAGGTGAACAATAGTGAAGGGTGAATGTGAACTATCTAAACTAACTACTACTAACAAGCTAACCTAGAGATAGCTAGGTGGGAGAGCGAGTGTTTTATCTTTCTAGTAACTACGGTAAACAAATGACTAGGAGAAATACGATAGTACTTCGGGGCATAACCCGCCTACCAACTAGGAGAGTTAAATAGACAAGGTCTACCACGAGCCCTACAATTTAATAACTAGACCTATGATGGTGGAATACAAAGGATGGACAAGGCTGTCACCACTTGCCACCTACCATAATCTATCTGGAGGCCTAGCCATATCCACAAGTAATCTGTAGCCTAAGCACTATGCTTAATCTAAAGGCTTACTACTTCGATCTGAGCTCCGATGAAATGAGATCAAAGCACCCTAACCTGACGGTGGAACTGGTACTAAGGAATAGCTACTAATTATAAGATAACCTATGCTACTAATGCCAAACAACAAGCACCTAAGCTCACTAATGATGAAGCCTAATGACTAAGTATTTAAAGTAAAGTAAAGCAATAATACTATAATAAAGTACTTACATAAATACTAAATAAAGTAAAAGCTGAAATGAAAGAATTACAAAGGAGCTATATTAGACCTAGAAGACTCTTCCGGGCTCCGAGAGTAGCTCCGCTCTTGCTCTACTCCACTACTAGACTACTACTCTATATCTAAGCTATCCTAGAAAGCTAAGAGAAGCTTAGAGAGCTTGGAATTGAATGGGGCACTTCTCCATCGAGCTCCACACCCATTATTTATAGTGTATAGTGAGGGGAGGGGTATTTGTACGCAGCCAGGAGGTCGGTGGAGGACCTAAGACGCCAGGTGACGACATAGGGGCGTCGGCCAGCCCTTGGATGCACCGCCTTGACATCCAAGGGTGTTGGTTCCTCCTCCAAGGCGGTTGTGAAGCCAGCATGTGGTGAAACTTGGCCGGTAAGTTGGTTAGTAAGTCGGTGGAGAGCTGCCAAATCTATGACAATTTGCTCATGAATCCACCGGCATCAAATCTTGTCTGTTGATCAAACCGACTTGAATGGAAGCTTGTGATTGGCTTAATAGCAGCTCCCATGGATCGATGACATGGAAGGGCCACTTGGGCGGCTAGGCGGCACCCTTGTGGGGCCGGGTGATGCTGCCAAGTGGGCCGTCAGCCTCCTATCACATCCACTTGCTTACTTGGTCCATGTTTGTCACCATTTTAGCCAAAATTTGCCATATTTCTAGCATACAAATAATTCTACAAGCACAAGTAGAACTAGGTGAATTATAAACAAAATTCTACACATGTGATGATGATTTACCTCACTTTACCGTGCTTTTGGGTGAAATGTTGATGGTCAAAACGGGTGTTAGTGACCATCAACACGCGGTTGCTCCGATGCTGTAGCCGATCCATAGAAGGAGCGCCATGGCCGGGGTGTTCTAAGGGGTTGGAGCTGTTGCCATCGGGGGTTGTGCTGAGTCACCCTCCATGTTGCCAAATGGGTTTTCAACTTCGGCCTCTGTCAATGGTTAGAGGAGACATTAGAGTCGAGGGTGGCTTGCATGGTATCAACGGTGGAAGGCGGGGTGTCGACGAAGGTTGGTGCAGGGTTCTCTGGTAGGCGTGCGAGGTCAATAGCCGTCTCCATGTCCCATGGGTGATGCTGGATGATCGTTGCCCTGAGTGCATCTTGCATGCTGATGATGAAAAGGTTCACTTGATGAAGCTCGCTAGCGATGCCGCATGTAGGACATAGGCGGTGAAACTGTCGATGTAGTCATTCAAGGTGCCAGTGTGCTAGGGATGTGCGAGGTCACCGATCACGTCCTAGTAGATTGGTGGGCCAAAGGCGCGGACGAGGTTTCGATTGAAGAGCTCATACTCGGACATTGGTGCATCCTTCGTCATGTGGATGTACCAGAGTTGTGCGGTACCTATTAGATGAAAAGCGGTGTACATAACTTGCTGGTCCTCAGGCATGTCGTGCAGCTTGAGGAGGAGTTGCAGTCGCGAGAGCCATGATAGTGGATCTAGGGAGCCATCATACATGGGTTCTCAGCTGAGCCGTGATGGGTTGTTGACGTTGATGTGGTGCTAGAGTTGTTGACGAGGTTAGAGGTAGTGGCTTTCCTAGTGCAGGCACCTACTGTGCCAGAGGCCAGGTTGCCAACGAAGGAGGTTGGTGGTCGACCGAGGTCGGCAGGACAGCCACGTGGTTAGTGAGTGGGAGGAAGCATGGCGACAGTGGGGGTTGCAGTGTTGGTGGTGCCGTGAACAGGCTGTTCGACACATCAAAGATGATCTTTGGAGCGTTGGAGGATTGGGGTTCGTCTTTCTTGTGCTTGAGGTAGGATTTGCCAGTAGCGATCATGACTTTCTTGGTCTCTGCTACAAGGTTGTCGATGGTGGCTTCCCGATCCAATCTAGCTTGGATGCTGGTGATGGCAGTGTCGCCATGGATGTCTGGCTGCTCGATGGCATGCAGACACGTGTCTAGGTGGATGAGTTGGCAATGCATCTCCTCAAAGTTCTTGTAGAGGTCATTGGCGAGGTTCTAGATCAGCTGTTGCACGTTGGTGGTGGTGGAAGCCATGGATCGCTCGGTCTCCAGATACTAGGTGTAACACGTCACTTGGGAGGGTCTCCTAGTGGTGGCGGCTAGGTTTGGGAAGGGGGGCTGGGGCATCGACAGGGGGTGAGGAGGCGGTAGCAGGTAGAGGGAGAGAGGCGCAGGGAGAAGGGAATGGAAGGGATAAGCTTGAGGCTATTCTTTCTTCATCTCCAATGATTGCAATGCCTATATATTTATAGTACCAAGTAGACTTGCATCTTATGTAATCTAATGTAGGGAGTTCTTATAGATTTGGACTCCTCTAAATCTATCTAATCTATTCCAATTTTATTTCTCTCCTTTCCTTCATTTGGAATCCTCCGAACACGGGTGTTGGTGGCATGGCAGGAGGGTGCCCATACTGAGCGCGTGCCCCCTCCTAGGTGACATGGTTGGCCACCTTGTGGCCGCCCTGGACGGGCCAGGTGAAAGGTCCTTGTGTGGTTTTGGTAATTGAGTGGCAACCTAGGTGGACTAATTGTGTTTATATGAGATACACATGTGATTAGTCCACAGGTACATGTGTGTGAGCAACATATGCCATGAAGGTGAAAATGGCTTGGAGATGTTGCAAAGCTCACACATATGATGATGAAGGAGCTCATTGCACATGAGACATGACATTGAGTCATGTGATCAAGGTGGAGAAGATCAAGACAAGACTTGGCTTGATGGACCGGTTGCAAGCGTGAAGGGTAAGTCGAAGGCTTTGGAGTGATGGGCCACATGGTGGTGAAGCTTGAGCAAGACTTGGCGCCGATGGACTAAGGCAATGGTGAAAAGCAAGTGAAGTCAAGATTGATGAACAAATATGATCACGTGATGATATGAAGTGGATCATATCATTGTTGATCATGTTGGTGCATGTGTTGCATCGACATTGGAGGAGATGGAATGGAATGCGAAAGGCAAAGGTATAACCTAGGGCATTTCATTTCACCAGTCATAGGTGTGTAGAGAAGTTGATGACCGGGCTTAGGATAGATGGTCGTACTATCAAGAGGGGTAAACTTGTTTGCATATCAGTCATCTAGTGCCACTCGAGTTATCTAACTTTGCATCGTCGCTAGGACCAAGTGGCGTGGCAAGTTGAGTGGCTAATCCTTTGGAAAATAATTATAAAAATGCTAACACACATACACATGATGGTGTACACTTGGTGGTGTTGGCACATTTAGAAAGGAGATGAAGTTGGAGTTGATGTGGATCAACTCGGCGAAGAAGTTAGAGGTGAAAAGGAGTTAGTCACGCTGGTCACAAGGTGACCGGACGCTGGTCTTAGAGAGACCGGTGCGTCTGGTCAATTCTAACAGCGAAGACGTCGGCGTCGGTCAACTGACCAGACGCTGGGTCTCGAACTGACCGGACGCTGGCGTCTGCATCCGGTCTAGCTGACGTGGCAACTCAGTGGTCAGGGTGTCTGACCAGACGCTGGTTGTGTCCGGTCAAGGGCGACCGGACACGTCCGGTCGACAAAGATCGTTTCGGGACCCTTACTAGAAATGACCGGACGCTGGAGGTTCAGCGTCTGGATAGTTTTGCTGCAGCATCCGGTCAACAGATGACCGTTGAGATTGGGTGAACAACATTTGAAGAAGGGGACACATGGCATGCATCGCACGACTGGACGCTGAGGTCCAGCGTCCGGTCAATCGGACCGGAGCATCCGGTTGTCCCGACTTTTGCCTAGTGAAGGGGTAACGGCTAGTTTAGCCTGTGGGGCTATAAATAGAAGGTGGCCTCGGCCATGGCTGGGGCTGAGCACCTCGGGGGACTTTGTGTCCATGCTTGTGAGTGCTTGGGAGCCCTCCATCTCATATATACTTGATAGTGATCATTCGATTGTGTGAGAGAGTGATTCTAGTGCGATTATATCGTGAGGTTGCATTGAGTGGCACTAGGTGATTGAGTTGCAAACCGGTGGTGCTTGTTACTCTTGGAGGTTGCCACCTCCTAGACGACTTGGTGGTGGTCTCCATCAAAGCCCGCAAGAAGCTTGTGCGGTGCTCCAGAGAAGAGCTTTGTGAGGGGCATTGCGCTCGCCCCGCGGGAGCCGCGAAGAGCAACTCTAGTTGAGCATGTCATTGAGCTACCCTCACTTTTAGGATAGGTTCTTGCGGTGCCCAACGTGCAGGCTTGGCGGGTGATGCCAATTAGCCACCGAACCACCAAGTCAGCGGTCGACATAATGGAGACTAGCGTGTTGGCAAACACGTGAACCTCGGGAGAAAAATCACCGTGTCAACCTTGTTCTTCCCGTTGGTTTGCATCCTTGTTACACAAGCTTGTAATTACTTTTGCATACATTGTGCTTGTGTAGTTGCTCTTATAATTAGTTAGCTTATGTAGCTTACTAGTTACCTTCTTGCTTGTGTAGCATTGAAGTAGCTCCCTTGCGTGGCTAATTTGGTTTATGTGACCTTGTTAGTCACATTGCTTAGTGTGTGTAGCTAAGTAATTGCGCTCTCTAATTTGGCATTGGTTGCCTTGTTATTGAGCATTGTTAGTGAGCATTAGGTGGCTTTGTGCTTTTGCTTACTAGCATGTGTAGGAGCTCCCTTGTTGTTTAAAGTACTAGTGACATAGGTTTGTGTGACCTTGCTTCTAGAATTGATTAGGTGAGCTTTAGCTAGCCCAGCACCTTTGTTGCTTAATTAGTATCTTTGGAAGGTGCTAGAGAACATAGATAGAGGGGTGTAGTCTTGGCTAGACTGATAGTTTTAATTCCACACTTGTTTCGGTTAGCCGATGCGATTAATTTTAGAAAGGACTATTCACCCTCCCTCTAGTCCGCCATCTCGACCTAGCAAGTGGTATCAGAGCGAGGTCTCTCATTTGTGGTCTTTACCGACCCAAGAGGATGGCGAACTTTGGGCTAGAAGTTGTTTGAGACACACACATTTTTTATGGCACACACTATGCACGGTGGAAACATCATATGCTTGATCATTTCCGTGATTTGGGTCCCATGGCATGATGGATCATTGTTGTTGGTTTTTCTCGTTATGCTTTGGATAAGGACAACCTAACCCAAGCACAAGAGGATTGCTTACAACTTGATTATTGTGCTCTTTATTATTTAACGTGTGCTTTATATGATGATGTTTTTAGACGTGTGTGGGACTTAGAGAGTGCTCATGATATGTGGATGGCACTCCAAACCCTCTATGGTGATTCCTCCATATGGGATGATGGCAAATTCAAGGAGGATGAGCATAAGAAGGAGGCATATGAGTGTGTTGAGCATAACCACAATTTGGTGATTGTGGAAGATTGCTCCACCTCATGATCAAGTAATGATGATGATGATCGATATACCACAAGTTCACTTGACAAGGTTGATGATGATGCCACAAGTGTTGCACATGAAGATTTTACCACAAGCACACTTGATGGTGATCTTGATGATGATGGTTCATGCTCGGGCCATGATTGTGATGCTACTACAAGCTCTTCTCCATCACCACATTGCTTCATGTCACAAAGTGACACCAAGGTATCAAATAATAATGTGGTTGATCATGTTGATTCATATGATGATCTTGTTAGTAGACTCGCTAGCATGACCATGTCTTTAGAAAATGAGAAAGCTAAAACGATGAAATTAGAAAATGAAAACTCATTTCTAAAGAATTCTTGTGAAGAACATAAGAAATTACTTGATGCTTTTAAATCTTCACATGATGAGCTAAAATTGAATCATAAGACACTACTTGCATCTCATGATGAATTATTAGAATAACATGCTTCTCTCATTAAAGTGTTTACAAAGAAACTTAAAAATAATGAGAGCTCATCACATGGGTCAATTGATCAATCACATATTGTTGCTAACCCTTGTGATGTAGGCAAGAAGCATGTATCCACCTCTTGTGAAGATTTATTAGAAATGCCATGTTCTTCACAAATAGATGCTTGTTCTACTTCTGTGTCTTGTGAGACTAACCTTTTGAAGAAGAACAATGAACTCAAAAATGAAGTGAAGAATTTGAGCAACAAGTTAGAGAGGTGCTACAACTCAAAAGTCACCTTTGAGCACATGTTGAAGACTCAAAGAAACTATGGTGACAAGTGTGGCCTTGGCTTCAAGAAGAAGATGACAAAGGGTGAAATAAAGAGAGAAAGAAAGATGAAGAAGATACAACAAAGAAAGCTCTCTCATACCATGTGCTACCGGTGTCATGAAGCAGGACACCTTGCAAATGGTTGCCCTAACATTGAGAAGCTCAAGAAGATAAAATAAGAAGAGAGGCTCAAGCATGTGAAGTGCTTCAAGTGCCGCACTTGGGATCACCTTACCTCAATGTGCCCAACCAAACAATTGGTAAAGCAACTAGAAGAGCCTCAACCAAAGCCACAAGTTGAGCAAGAGAAGACACCCCAAGAGCAAATCAAGATCAACCATGAAGATGGTGATGATTTGATGATAAAGAAGAAGAAAACAAGAAGAGGTGGAAAGGCAAGGCATCCAATGCAAACTCAAGATGCCAAGATGATGAGCAAGAATGAAGTTGAGAAGAAAGATTATGCTCATATCAAGTGCTTCGAGTGTGGAAGTATAGGACACTTTGCCTCTAAGTGTCCTACCAAGCTTGAAAAGAAGGCTCAAGCAATCCATGAGAGGCAAGGCAATGAGAAGCACCACATGAGCAAGGAAGAGAAGGCAATCAAAGAGAAAGTGCTACTCATGCCAGGAAAGGGGACACATAGCACATTCATGTCCCCTAGGTAATATTTCTAAGCCAATTTCAATTGTTGATAATAATTTTCTTAGAAAGGATGATAATGGTACCTCTATGGTTACTATTGCAATACATCCCGCTACTCATACTAAGGCTATATCTAAGTATGTTGCTCCTAACTTGAGAGGACCCAAACTTGTTTAGGTATCATCAAAAAGTGGATGAATGATTGTAGGTACCATCGGCATTGGAGACTCGATTCAATTGATCTCACATTATTCATCATATGTTGAATCAAGATATGAAGCCTAGTGCACATCCAAACCCAATGCCAAGTGAAAATTGAGTAAAGTCCAAATATGCTACAACATACAAGTGTCAAATTCAAGTTGTTGGTGATTCATTGGATATACTTGATGACTTGCAAATAATTGAGTTAAAGCTTGCTAATTGGATGATCATGAGCTAACTAAGGTATATCTCTTGTTGATCATTTCATTTGGGTGCATATGAGTTGATTGAATTGGATAAATATGCAATGTTGCTTGCTATGAGATGATTGAATAGATAATTGATTAGTAATCAAGTTTGGATTGAATTGTGTTGGATAAATTCATGAGATGACTTTTAGTAAGTGGTTTGAATGGATATATTTTTTATGAAAGTATTCAAATAAGTTAGTTTCAAGTTTAATTCATACTTGATGAAGTATAGCTCAATTATTGAAATCTGTCCTATAATTGAGAATCTGAGCTAGCTGTGATCTTAGCCATGTTTGAGTGACCAAACCTATTGGATTGGCATGAAAATTGGTATACATGCTCTAGACTTATGTTATGAGATTCTGTAGAAATTTCATGAGAATTGGATAAGAGATGCCTTAGTTTTGGAGTGAAACTTGTCAGCTATAGTGCACCAGTTTTCAGCATGTAGCAGTGGTGGGATAATTGAAATCTGGTAGCAATCTAGAAGTCAAATGAAGCTCAAATTTTTACAGCTGCTATATAACTTAGTAAATCACATCTCCACCAAATTTCATGGCATTTGAATTTGTACTTTGGGAAATATGCTTATTCCTTTGAATGGTACAAAATCTGTCAGAAAAGTGACAAATGTTGGATTGATCTAGAGTCACTTTGATTGAAAGGTCCTCAAGTTGGAAACATGGTTAAGAGTAATTGAGGTACCTAAATTTGGTTTTGAGATGATCTAGAAGCATGACAAGAAAAGAGTACAAGGCCATTTGATTGTGGAGTGTACTTTGCACACTTTTGGTACTCAAGATGAAGATCAAGATCAAACTCAAGTTGAAGATGAAATTTAAGTTCTAGATATAATTGGAGATCATTTGGTAGAAAGAAAAGGACTTAAAGAAGGAATCAAGGTTACTCATCAAGTTAAGTCCATCACTTGGATCAATCAATCAAGCTATTTCAAGTGAGTATTAAGAATAGTTCTTTGGAAAGAGGTCACTTCTCCCTAGTGTAGGGGCTTGCCGCCTATGTGTAGGTAAATCAAGTGTGGTACTTGGAAGGCTAACATGGAAGTGGTGATCCAAAGGATATTTGAGATGCTTAGTTGAAGCAATCAAAAGGGTTGATCAAGAAAAGCAAGCAACACCCAAAAGAAAGCTAGTCATGATATTTCAAGTGGTATTCCAAATTATTCTCTCATACAAGCAAAGATCAAAAGATGAAGCAAGCCAACCACAACAAGAAAGTGCACTTGATCATAAGTGGTATTCATTTCATATGGGTGAAGAATAGAATTCAAAATGGTATCTATTGGTCTTCACCAAGCTTATAATTGAACTTCACATTGCTATTGGAGTTATGAATTGGAATCTATGTGACTATCCTCTACTCCAACATAGCTAAGGTATCATTGTAATGTGCACGATCATTTCATCCCTTACTAGTATGCGGTTAGTGCATATAGTACATGCTTCATAGGATCATGCATAACAAATAAAATGTTTAAATTCATAACCTACCACTATTGCTTGAATTATTACTTGAACTAGTGGTTAGTATATGAATTTGTTCATGAGCTAGTGATCCCAAGTACTTGATCTAATTTAGATTGCTAACAAGTGACAAGTACAACATTGGCAAGATAACCCTTACAAGAGGTGTGAAGAAGCTTGTCATTGGTTCAAACCAGACTTGAAAGCTTAGGCAAATCGATTTAGTTCAAGTCAACCATAGAAGCTCATGATAGTGATAAGAGTACAAGCACAAGACAACAATGCAAATGGATATCTAATTTGTTTGTTTCAAGTGGTATCTAGACTCAAGTATTTCATCAAAAATCTACAAATGATGTCTAGATCAACTCACAAGTGATATCCTATAAGTGGTACTCATGAAGATAGCAAATATTCAAGAAATGGTTTTTATTGATAAATCCAACAAGTGGTTCCATACTAGAAGATTCTTTCAAGTGATATCATATCTACACATGGTATCAATCATGCAAGACGATGGTTCCATAAGTGATCCTCAACTTTAAGTGATCATCAAATGAAGAATGCATCCTTCACCTACAAGAGCTCAAGTATATCAAATGGATGACCCATGCTATCACATAGGGGGAGGTGTCCCACAAATTGATATCAACATCAAAGATCCTATGTGTGGTATCTCAAGAAGCCCTACACAAGATACAAGTGGTACAAGTTACAAGTGGAGTCAATCCAACAATCAAGTGATGTCCATAAAAAATGCAAGATTCAAGCCTCAACCATCTACCCCAAACGAATACCTTTGCATCAATGAGAAGCTCACCTTTTATGGAAATTGATGACAAAGGGGGAGAGATTGTACAAAGATATGAAAGCTTTGAGATTAAGATTGTACATGGGGGAGAGTAAGATATAAAAGCTCAAAGAAGTAGAGGTTGGACATGGACATGGACAAAGAGGGAGCAACATTGAAGAAAAGAGATGGATCAAAATTCTTAGACAAGAGAAGCACACAAGTAGGGGGAGCAAGCTCATGAACTTTGATTGATTGCATTTGATATGTGCATATTCATGTGCTTGCTTGCATTGCATAAGCTTTAAAATTCAATATGCATGCTTGTGTGGTGTATGCTAGTTGTAAAACTTGAATGATGATGTAATAACTAGCATACATAGGATGATAGCTAGACACTTGGTATGTTTTTCAAGTAATGCTAGTACCTTGCTTTTAATGTTGATCTCACAAGGTATCTAGTGCTTTTATTTCCAAGTGATATCTAGCTAACCATGGTGCTAAAGATGAACTTAAAGGTGCAACTCCGATTGGTACACGCTTAAAAGGTTTATTCTATACACCTTAGCATCATTTAGTAGTAATTACTCTCCCATAATTTTAATCTATGCATATGTGCAAACTTCAAATCAAACACTCTAGCACATATGTAGGGGGAGCTAATACTACCATTTCGGGTTTGTGGTACTTGTCC
Source organism: Miscanthus floridulus (assembly GCF_019320115.1). Classification (NCBI taxonomy): domain Eukaryota; kingdom Viridiplantae; phylum Streptophyta; class Magnoliopsida; order Poales; family Poaceae; genus Miscanthus; species Miscanthus floridulus. The sequence continues at coordinate 71,461,229 of NC_089588.1, forward strand.
AAAATCATTTTCACATGGTAAAATTGCTTGGGCAAGCAACATGAATCCAAAAGAGCTTAATTTCTATATCTTTGTAGAGTTGTCATCAATTACCAAAAAGGGGGAGATTGAAAGGTCCTTGTGTGGTTTTGGTAATTGAGTGACAACCTAGGTGGACTAATTGTGTTTATGTGAGATACACAGGTGATTAGTCCACAGGTACATGTGTGAGCAACATATGCCATGAAGGTGAAAATGGCTTGGAGATGTTGCAAAGCTCACACATGTGATGATGAAGGAGCTCATTGCACATGAGACATGACATTGAGTCATGTGATCAAGGTGGAGAAGATCAAGACAAGACTTGGCTTGATGGACCAGTTGCAAGCGTGAAGGACAAGTCGGAGGCTTTGGAGCGATGGACCGCATGGCGGTGAAGCTTGAGCAAGACTTGGCGTCGATGGAAGAAGGCAACGGTGAAAAGCAAGTGAAGTCAAGATCGATGAACCAATATGATCACGTGATGATATGAAGTGGATCATATCATTGTTGATCATGTTGGTGCATGTGTTGCATCGACATTGGAGGAGATGGAATGGAATGCGAAAGGCAAAGGTATAACCTAGGGCATTTCATTTCACCAGTCATAGGTGTGTAGAGAAGTTGATGATCGGGCTTAGGATAGATGACTGTACTATCATGAGGGGCAAACTTGTTTGCATATTGGTCATCTAGTGCCACTCGAGTGATCTAACTTTGCATCATCACTAGGATTGAGTGGCGTGGAAAGTTGATTGGCTAATCCTTTGGAAAATGATTGTGAAAATGCTAACACACATACACATGATGGTGTACACTTGGTGGTGTTGGCACATTTACAAAGGAGATGAAGTTGGAGTTGATGTGGATCAACTCGGCGAAGAAGTTAGAGGTGAAAAGGAGTTAGTCACGCTGGTCACAAGGTGACCGGACGTTGGTCTTAGAGAGACCGGCGCATCTGGTCAATTGTAATAGCGAAGACGCCGGCGTCGGTCAACTGACCGGACGTTGGGTCTCGAACTGACCGGACGCTGGCATCTACGTCTGGTCTAGCTGACGTGGCAGCTCAGTGGTCAGGGTGTCTGACCGAACGCTAGCTGTGTCCGGTTAAGGGCGACCGGACGCGTTCGGTCGGCAAAGATCGTTTCTGGACCCTTACTGGAAATGACCGGACGCTTGAGGTTTAGCGTCCGGACAGTTTTGCTGCAGCGTCTGGTCAACAGATGACTGTTGAGATCGGGCAAACAACGTTTGAAGAAGGGCACATGTGGCGTGCATCGCACAACCAGACGCTGAGGTCCAGCATCCGATCAATCGGACCGGAGCGTCTGGTCGTCTCGACTTTTGCCCAGGAAAAGGGGTAACGACTAGTTTAGCACATAGGGCTATAAATAGAAGGTGGCCTCGGCCATGGCTGGGGCTGAGCACCTCGGGGGACTTTGTGTCCATGCTTGTGAGTGCTTGGGAGCCCTCCATCTCACATATACTTGATAGTGATCATTCGATTGTGTAAGAGAGTGATTCTAGTGCGATTGCATCGTGAGGTTGCATTGAGTGGCACTAGGTGATCGAGTTGCAAGCTAGTGGTGCTTGTTACTCTTGGAGGTTGCCACCTCCTAGACGGCTTGGTGGTGGTCTCCGTCGAAGCCCGCAAGAAACTTGTGCGGTGCTCTGGAGAAGAGCTTTGTGAGGGGCATTGTGCTCGCCCCGCGTGAGCCGCAAAGAGCAACTCTAGTTGAGCATGTCATTGAGCTACCCTCACTTTCGAGGTAGGCTCTTACGGTGCCCGACTTGTGGGCTTGGCGGGTGATGCCAATTAGCCGCCAAACCACCAAGTGAGCGGTCGACACAATGGGGACTAGCGTGTTGGCAAACACGTGAACCTCGGGAGAAAAATCACCGTATCAACCTTGTTCTTCCCATTGGTTTGCATCCTTGTTACACAAGCTTGTAATTACTTTTGCATACATTGTGCTTGTGTAGTTGCTCTTATAATTAGTTAGCTTGTGTAGCTTACTAGTTACCTTCTTGCTTGTGTAGCATAGAAGTAGCTCCCTTACGTGATTAATTTGGTTTGTGTGACCTTGTTAGTCACATTGCTTAGTTTGTGTAGCTAAATAATTGCGCTCTCTAATTTGGCATTGGTTGCCTTGTTATTGAGCATTGTTAGTGAGCATTAGGTGGCTTTGTGCTTTTGCTTACTAGCATGTGTAGGAGCTCCCTTGTTGTTTAAAGTACTAGTGGCATAGGTTTGTGTGACCTTGCTTCTAGAATTAGTTAGGTGAGCTTTAGCTAGCCCGGCACCTTTGTTGCTTAATTAGTATCTTTGGAAGGTGCCAGAGAACATAGATAGAGGGGTATAGTCTTGGCTAGACCGATAGTTTTAATTCCGCACTTATTTCGGTTAGCCGACACGATTAATTTTAGAAAGGACTATTCACCCCCCTCTAGTCCACCATCTCGACCTAGCACCGGACCCCCTCTTGGGCCCTCCATCTGACGTGTTATGGTGGTCACTCAATCTGTAGTAGGGTGAGGGGGTTACCTTATGCATTTTTCACATTGGGCAGAGAGGGCAATACTCTGTTAGAATACAAAATAGATCACAATGGGTTACTTTATGCAACTTTTTGTGATAGCAAAGATGGATAATTCACAATGGCTACATGTTTCTGATTTTTATGAGATTTTATATGGATTAATATAAAGGCTGCAATGGGGATTTCCAATCAGTCATATTAAGATACACTTGTCCATCAACCCGTGCTCACGCACGGGCTAGAATTTTTTGAGATATAAGTATTTGGTATTGTTTAATAATCTTTTATTCTAAATTATAAGACATTTTGATTTTTTTGGATATATTGTTTTTACTATATATGTATCTAGACAGTACATCTATGTGTATAGCAAAAGCTATATATTTAAAAACTCAAAACGTCTTATAATTTAGAATGGAAGAGTACATGTACATCTATCTAATAAAGAATTACTTATGTTAAATCATATTTTTTTCTCTGTTTGTTTTCTAACATAAAAGACATAATAGATACTTCGTACTCTATATCAAGTTATCATAAAATTGTTAATTACTATTCTTCAAGGAACTAATCCATATTTTTTTATCCATATTCATATTTTCCCTTCGCAAGGCACCTCTATATATTTTTAATATGCAATTACTTTGACACCTTACCATTAATGATGGTGGCTTGCATCATGTATCTATGAAGTCATAAATCTAAATTTTGTTTTTTTAATTTTATTCTTATCGACTGCTATGTATTTTTCTCTCTCCTTAAGTTAATTCAGTTGAAACTCTTGTGCTTATTGTATCTTTCATTAACTCTCCCTTTTGCACTTTTTTAAAATAAAGATTTTAGGTCATAGTGTATGTTCTTAAGTACTATAATAGCATAAGCCATTATTTGCGTGCACCATATCGCTTAAAATAAGTTATAGAGCTTGAAGTGAGATCTTGGATACGGGAAGCAGTGCTAACCTCAACAGAATTTTAATACGTATACCTTATAGTGATCAACATTTTACTCTAAAATACTCTTAAAGGGCTAGGAAAATATAGCCACCAGTTGTCTTCCACACTTCTCAAAATGATTGAACTTTCCTATCATAGTTATGGTTATACTATAATATAGACATATCAAACATTTTAGTTAAAATACATAAATATATCTAAAGTAATAATCTATACAAATTATATGTTATGGCTGCTAATATGGTTTTAAATAATTCATTAGTATCATTAGTACGTGAGTTGTTAAGAAAATATTTTTTATGTGATGAATATAACATATGTATTTTATTACTCATGCATGTTGGCACGATGCTATTGTAAAGACATATTTATGCTCTATTTAGGCCTCGTTTGGCACAGCTCAGCTTCAACCAATGAAGCTGTTTTCTTTAGGTTTTAGCTTCATAAGCAGCTTTTTTGGTGAAGCTAAAGCTGTTTTAGAAACTTGTTTGACAAAATAGCTTCAAGTAATAGACCAAAACAATAAAATGATTGGACTGCCCTTTTTATTTATTTTATTTTTTTCCTCATCTCACTACTACTGTAATGATTTTACGCAGCGGGCGAAATCGGTTTTCCGCAGCGGGCAAAGCTGTCCGCCGTGGTTCAAAGGCCACGGGAAATCATGGCTTTACCACAGCGGGCCAACTTGCCCACCACGGTTAATCGATTAACCGTGGCGGGCAGGTTAGGATGCCCGCCGCGGTTAATGGTTTGGAAAAAAAACAAAAAAAAAACCCTAGTGAGCCCAATTGAGCCCATCGCCAGGCCCAATCGAGCCCGCTACCAAGTGCATCGGATCTGCTGCGGACGCGCTCGCTGTCGTCATCCTTGTGTGTGGATCTCGCCGGCCTCCGCCTCCTCGTGCCGATGGAGCTCGCAGACCCGCTCGCGGTCGTCGTCCTCGTGCGTATGGATCTCGCCGGCCTCCGCCTCATCGCGCCACCAGAGCTCGCGGACCCGCCTGGACCAACCCACAGGATCTGCGCTGCCGTCGATTGGGAGGGAGGGAGCCACCGCCCTGACGTGGATCCGCGACGTCTCCGCGGGTTGGGGCCGCCCCCCTCCGAGGATCCGTGCCGGCGCCGCCCAGCTGTGGATCTGCAAGGGTGTGAGTGTGAGGGACGAGATCTACCGTTGATCTGAGAGAGAAGAGAGAGGGCTCCATGCCGCATACCTCTCCTTGCGCCGGATCTGCTGCCGCTGTCAGGGCCTCCACGCCGTCCGGAGGAGGGAGAGGAAAGGACGCCGTCGGGGCCTCCACCGCCGCCGTCGGGGCCTCCACCACCGGCTGGAGGAGGGAGAGGAAGAGGTGCCGTCGGGGCCTCCACAGCCGCCGTCGGGGCCTCCACCACCGGCTGGAGGAGGGAGAGGTAGGGGCGCTGTCGGGGCGTCCATCACCACCGTCGTTGGAGTGGGGAGGAAGAGACAGAGGGAGGAAGGAAGCGACTGTGTGAGGGAGGGAGGAAGAGACAGAGGGAGGAAGAGAGTGGGGAGGCCGGCTGCACCCAAAACTCTAAGTAGCTATATATACATGTAGATGAATATCGGGCTAGCTTGGGCCTAATGGGCCTAGGCCTTTTCTGTGGCGGGCTTTTAACGTTGTCCGCCACGGTAAATCAATTTACCGTGGCGGACGTCTTAAGTAGCCCGCTGTGGTAAATAGGCATTTTCTGTGGCGGCCAATTTAAGACGTCCGCCACGGTAAATCGATTTACCATGGCAGGCAAAAGTGCCCGCTGCGTTAAATAAAAAATGCCCGCCGCGGTAAATCGTTGGATTAACCGCAGCGGGCAAAAATAGGTGCCCGCCGCGGAGTGCAAAAGTGCAACGCTGCGCAAAATCGTTTGTGTAGTAGTGTCTTCTGTCCTCATGGGCGTCCGCCACTCTTTCTTCCCACCGACGTTGATCGTGGAGTCGCACGTGAGCCACACAAAGGCCATGAGGCCGCAAGCCCGATGGTGAGCCTGAGGCTGCGAGCCCGGTGGCCGCGTCCAAACGGTCCTCGCACCGCGCGCTCCACTCCGATAGCTACACTCAGCGCCCCACATGGCGGCGGCAGCCACGCTCGCGTACGGCATCGTGGCGGCGCCCGCTCTCGCGTATGGCACGGCGGCGGAGCCCGCGGTCGCGTACGACATGGCGACGACACCTAAGCCCGGCAGTGGTGGGTAATTTTTAATAAACTACAATAGATGCAATGGCTATTATCGGTTATGATGATTAGAGACTACCAAATCAAAGGCCATATATTTCTGATTATTGTGAGAATTTTTTGGATTTATCTTTTTTCTTAGCACGTCTGGTGAGAATTAACGTAGTGCTTCTATTGGGGCCTCTAATTAGTAATAGGAAGATAAGATTCTCCTATTCACACAGGCGCCATACATGTTATGTAGTGCCTAACTTTGCTATGAAATTGTTTTTTTTTGTCATTTGTTAGCCACCTTTCCATGTTTAAGAATGACCTGCGGCAACAACGCCGATTTTATTTTTTTTTTCCTTGACGACTGGACTGACCATGCATATGGTTGAATGGACAAGTGTGGGAGCAAGGAAGATCAACAGAAATTAGTATTGTTTACTGCTGAACAAAAAATAGTCACTTTACACAAAATACAGCTTCGTTGTTTATGTCTGTGCCTGCCTTTCCATCATCCAAAGTTCCAAACCCATATACACGCATCTGCCACTAAACTTTGACTTCCTAAGACGCGCATTCATCTGTCTCTTCTACTCATCTCGTGTCGCCTTGGTTACCACGGAACCGGCTCAAACCAGTCTCCTTACAATATTATTACAAGAACGAACAACGAAGGAGCCTGTCCCAAGTGCTGATTCCGTATCTTCCAAGTCATCAGTGTATTATAAGATGGTGGTCGCCCGGTCATTTACGAACCTCCGGCGCTCCTTCTACACTAGCAAAAACAACTTTGAGGCACTGCTTTTGCATTGCTCAGGACCTGAGTCCCAGATGATGCCGTCCGTCCATGACGATGAGTATGTCCGGCCGCCGCAACGGACGCTGGTGCTCACGGCGCACGACAAGCCGGCATCCCATCCTCAACAGGTCCCTGCAGCTTCGATTAACATGTTGCAGCCAGTGCATAGTACGCTAGCTGTCCCGGCCCAAAGATGCAGACCTGCAGTATAAGTTGTCGTCTTTTCTCGCTCCAACACAGCAGGTGCACATTTCGGCTGTGGGGGCGCACGGCATGCGAATTACTTGGGTCACCGACGACCGCAGCGCACCGTCCGTGGTGGAGTACGGAACATCTCCGGGCGAGTACACTGCTGCGTCCGAGACGGGCTACCAGACCTCGTACCAGTTCTTGTCATACACATCGGGCGCCATACACCACGTCACCATCGGCCCGCTAGAGCCGGGCACGACTTACTACTACAGGTGCGGCAGGGCCGGCGACGAGTTCAGCCTCCGGGCACCTCCGGCCACTCTGCCCATCGAGTTCGTCGTCATTGGCGACGTGGGACAGACGGAGTGGACGGCATCGACGCTGTACCAAATCGGCGCCGCCGCAGACCACGACCACGACATGGTGCTGCTTCCCGGAGACCTCTCGTACGCGGACAGCCAGCAGCCGCTGTGGGACTCGTGGGGGAGGCTGGTGCAGCCGCTGGCGAGCGCGCGGCCGTGGATGGTGACGGAGGGGAACCACGAGAAGGAGACGCTGCGCGAGCCCGACACCAACAGGCCGGCGCGGCGCTTCGTGGCGTACAACGCACGGTGGCGCATGCCGCACGAGGAGAGCGGCTCGAGCTCCAACCTCTACTACTCCTTCGACGCGTCCGGCGGCAAGGTGCACGTCGTCATGCTGGGCTCCTACGCCGAGCTCGAGGACAGGTCGATGGAGCAGCAGCAGGCGTGGCTGCGGAGGGACCTTGCGGCTGTGGACCGGCGCAGGACGCCGTGGCTGCTGGTGCTCATGCACGTGCCCTGGTACAACACTAACCGGGCGCACCAGGGCGAGGCCGAGAACATGCGCAGGGCCATGGAGAGCCTGCTCTATGAGGCGCGCGTGGATGTCGTCTTCGCCTCTCACACCCACGCCTATGAGCGCTTTGTAAGTACATTGCATTTTGCTAGTAGTATCAACTGTCGAGTTCATGTATTGTTGTTCGTCACAGGCGAGGATTTATGACAACAAGGCCAACAGCCAGGGCCCGATGTACATCACCATTGGTGACGCAGGCAACAACAAAGCTCATAAGTACCATTCAGACAACATGAGTTGCTCTCAAACTAAATGCATCTTAGTCGTGTTGATGAACGCTACTAACAATTAAATTCCTTGTGTTCTGAAGATTCATCAGTGACCATGAGTTGGCGCACCTGTCGCTGTTCCGGGAGGCAAGCTTTGGGCACGGGCGGCTGAGGATCATCGACAACAGGAGAGCAATATGGACGTGGCACCGTAACAACGATGAGGACGCCGCTGTCAGCGACGAGGTCTGGTTGGAGAGCTTGGCCAGCCCATAACGGGAACTTAACGGGCCATTTCAACAACAATGTGAAAAAACGACGAGAGTTGTGTTGATACTCAAATTTGTCTGAAGTGTTTAGTCACTCGGCTTGAATGATTGAGCGCATATTTTGATCAACATAGTTCGAGTGCATTGTAGGTTAATGTGACCGTTGAGCCTGTCGTTGACTTTCGTGCCACTGGCCCGAGTGTCCTTTGTCACGACTGATCTGAGCCGAAGATTAGAGAAGAGAGACTCTCGGTTAGATTGTCGGCCTCTCCTGGTTTCCCGATATATATAATTATCTATATCTGATAATAATGTTTCATAGCAGTACACGGCTACAAGATGGATAGATGGATCAATGGCTGTGATATTGTATTAATATTTGGTATGTATATATTCGAAAGGATGCTATGACCTCGCCTGAGTTAGGCCCTGTTGGGTAGGGTTCCGGCTCCTCTAAAAACAGCTCTGGCTCTGGATCTTGTGCTGGAGCAAATTCTCTGGTGGAGCTGGAGCTCTTTTGGGAAACCGTTTGGCTGAACAGCTCCTCATGTCTGTTATGAATGGCTAAGATAGGGACAATGTCCAAAATGCCCCTGGTTGAACAGCACCCACGCGCCGCCAACCGGGGGCGGTCCCGGCCATGCGCCGCCACCCAGCCACGCGCCACCTCATGGGCCCACGCTCGGCCAAGGGGCGCCGCCCCGGGCCGTGCCTGGCGGCCAACCGATGGGGCTGGTGCCCACTGCGTCGCCTGCAGCTCCTGCGAGGAGGGCGCGGAAGCCTCCCGCCGTCGCTCCTTCCGAGCCCACGACACCCATGGATCCATCTTCAGAGCCGCCGGATCTATCGGTCTCCATAACCCCCTCGCCATCTTGCCTCTCGGGCTGCCGTGCATCCATGGAGGGAGGACGGAGCTTCTTCTCTCCACACCGTGCGGCTTCAGCCTACGAACGAGCAGATAAGGTTGGTTGGGGAGACGATGGCAGTTGTTGTAATTTGTTGGGAACTTTAGGGGCAAAGAGTTACCGTGGCTGCTGGGTCTGACACAGGAGCGGTGGAAGCTCGATTTTTTGCTCCAGTGGACCGCAACAGCATGTAAGAGCGCATAAAACGGGAATCCTCCGCGGGAGCCACTCGCTTAAGACCGTTTGGTTGGTGGAGCCATAAAACGACCTCAGAAGCCATGCGAGGAGCGGTACCAAACAGGCTCTTAACAAGAAGGATCCGAGTCCAGCTCCCATACGTGCTACTAGAAGGAGATTAATTAAGAAAGGAGATTGGTTCTCAATACTTGGATACAGGCGACATGAAGATTGAGTGCAACATATGACTATTTTGACCGACGGGTGTTTAATTTGGCATGCATAGTAATTGCTAGCTAGTTTGATTGAAGACCATCAAAAGGGACGTACATGCAGATGTGAAGTATTTATTCACATTACTTTAATGAGTACGTGTTTGGAACCTGGCCGTGCCTGTACAGACGGGACTCGGGAGCTTGGTGCCAGGTATACGCAGCTGTACGTTGATCATGAAGCAAGAAAGGCAAATCTAAATTGGGAATTGGTTATGGTAATGCATAACACGTACATGCAAGCAGGAAAGGCAAGCTCGGTCATATAATACACATATACGCTGTCGTGTTCTGCTCGGAATCACAAATTAATACGGCTACTAGCGCAGGGAAACCTTATCTTGTTGTAATTCTAGAGATATTCATGTACTCATAGGAAAGAAAGACCAGCCGTCCTATAAATATAAAAGGTGGTGGCCGATTGACAACACACAATCAAATCTATTAATACATCTACTTTTTATTTTTTATCTTACTTTTTCAATCTACTATTTCTTCTAGTTCTTTGTTGTTGACGATGTTCATTGCTTCAACGATGGCGAAGCCCTAGAGCGGTCATGCCAGCTAGGGCAGCCCATAGCCGCCGCACGCCTTGACAGGGCCCTCTCAGGCGTGTGGGGTTTCGGGTCCCAAGAGACCTCGCCGGCGTGTCTTACGTATCGCGTTCCCGGCGAGGCTCCTTCAGCGACGTGTTCTACGTATCGCGCTCATTGCCAGGGCACACGGTGACGTGTTCGTGTGCGAACAAGTTGTTTGTTGGAAGTACCTCATTCGAATGTAATTTGAATATCCTCCAAGAATTTTGGTATTGTGCGGCAATAGATTTGTGTGGGCCTTATAGTGGGGAGAACCAGGGCAACCAACAATATTATGGGCTTTTGTCTCATAAAATCTCCTTGCTCCACGGACAAAAATTAAAATTTTGCCATCTAACTAATTCCCTTGTTTGATTTTTTGCCACCTACTTTGTCGGTTCAAAATTAGAAGATATTTTAACTTTCTTGAAAAATCAAAGAATCTCAAGGCTGACTATGATTATAGAAAAAACTATAAAAATTTATGACATCAAATAAGTATACTATGAAAGTATAATTAATGAAGAATCTAATGATACTTAGTTGGTATCATAAATGCTATTATTTTATTATATAAATTTGGTCAAACTTGATATGTTCTGATTCTTCAAAAAAAAATAGAAAGACTTATAATTTGGGAAGGATGGAGTATTAAGTACAAAGTGGATATGTTTGACCACTGAACTTTTAAAAGTGAACAATGAACGTTGGTATCAACGGAGTTTTTCCTCAGTATTTATTTTTTATAAAACTAGCCTTCCACCTACAGCACATAGTACATGTTTACGCTGTAACTAAAGTAAGATCTGATTTCTATATTATTCTATCAATGAGATATCATTATTGTTTTAAAAGATTATATATTTATTTTAGAGAGTCCATATGTAGTGAATAAAACAGCCAGGAAGGCACTGCTTTGGGAAGTCAGAGCCACCCCGCCACTGACCCAGCGGCCTTCCTCGCCGCCGCCGCCGCGGCAGCCGCGTCTCCCCCACCCTCTAGGAGCTGCCTTCCCCTTCACCTCCCCACCCAACCGCGCCCCCTCCCCCCCCCCCCCCCCCCCCCCCCCCGCACCGTGGTTCTGCCTTTCGGTTCTCTGGTTGGCAGTTTGCCCCAAATCGTCCCCCGACCGAGGGCGACGCTATGCCGCCTGGCGTGGCGAGCGGCCTCGCCGCCTGGTGCTGGTCAGCAACGCCATATGTCCTGACATTTTGCTGTCACCCGTGACTATCGCGGTCATGACTGAGTTTCAAAGATCTCTGTAAGTTCCTCTGCTTCCCCTTCTTCCTCTTTCCGGCATGGTGCCCCTTGGGCTCTCGTTTTCCCCTGGGCTCGCCACCCAGGATCAGATTTGGCAGCTTCTTGGCCTGCCGGTGACCTCACCGGCGCTTGGTGCCTCTTCCTTCGCTCTTGTGGTTGCCATTGGGCGCTATAAGTTCAGGATTTCTAAAGAAAATGTTGCGCTTATGCTTCAAGCTACTTTTGGTGGCTCTACTCCCCAATTTCGGGTCTCTTTTCTGAATGATTGACTTTTCAAGTTCTTCGTCTCTGCTAAGCTGGTCGGGTTTTTTTCTCTGTCGTCTTCAATCCTTCTCCTGTGAGCTGTTCAAGCTCAGTGTCCATCTGTGGGGTTCTGGAGGACCAAACTGGCGTCGGGAGTACAGGCAATTCTTAACTAAGGAAGAATTATCATGGTCGGCGGCTCGTCGCCAAACTTCTCCCTCCTTTGTAGCCCGGACCATGCAATGTTCCTATGCTGAAGTGGCCAAATCGCCGGCGCATCATGTGCCACTCACTGGTGCTAACTGCATCCCTGTTGGGACAAGGATCAGGTTTCAGTTTTCAAAAGGATTTCGTTCCCTAGAGTCTCAGTCTTTCAAAGATTGGAGCCCAATGTTCATGAGAAAATGCACAAGCTTTCTGAGAGTGAAATGGTTTCGGGGTTTATTCAGCGTTGGTATGCGTGCCACGTCCCAGGCCTTGTGGTTGCTTCGTGCTCTGAAGCCAGAATCAAGGCGCCTCGGGTGACAACCATCAAGAGGCATGGGGAACTTAACATCATCAAGGAGCATGGGAAAGCCAACACCAGTAATGAGAAAATGGCGTTGGTCTCGGTGAGTGATGGGTTTGGGAAGCCGTCTGGATCGGGCCCATCGACGCCGCCTGTCTTTAATTCTCTTGGGAAATGGTGGAAGGCCCAGTCACCTTCCCGGGCCGAAATCAATCTGGCCCCTTCAATCTCTGTCCCTTAGGTTCCCGTCAGGGACGAAGCCAGAAAAAAATTTAGGAGGGGCTGAACAAAAGAATAGAGGCTTTTTTATCTTCTCTTAACCTTAACTCCTCCTACCTAATACATATATGTATAAAATTTTAAGGAAGAGCTTAGGGGGCTCCACGTGCCTAAAGGATCAGTAGGGGGGGCTGGGGCTAGAGCCCCCCTAGGCCCACCGCTGGCTTCGTCGCTGGTTCCCGTGTCGCTCACAGTGGACCCTCCCACCTATAAAACGACTAAGAGCCACCTTTGCCTAGAGCCGTCTTCCTGCAGCCTGTTCGTTTGGCTATGGCTTGTCGTAAACGATCGTAAATTTCTAGCCGGAACAATATTTTTCTCTCACACAAACTAGCTAGCAGTACTTCTTCACGAACCAGCAACAATACGAACCAACCGAACAGGCTGCTGGTCCCTCGCCACCTCTTCGCATTCCCTCAAAGCCCCCAACAGTAATTAAGAAAACCCCGCCACTTCACTGTGGGGTAGAAGGCAGGCTCCTCCTCTCTCCGGTTGCTGGCAAGACATCATGGCGTATCAGCGCTGCGATCCAAGGCCTTTTGTTCCTAGGAACATGCCTTGGGATGACGTGGTCAATCGGCCGACAATGGTGAGGGCGGTGGCTTCAAGAAGGCCGCAGCGGCTGAACGACGACCTCGCCATTGTCACAATCAATCCTCTACCGGGTAATGAGATCATCCGCGAGTTCCTGGAGGTCAGAAGAGTTGAGGTCATAGATGTTCAGCCGTGTAGCTTGGGGCAGGCGTATGTCAAGTTTGGGCGTGTTCTTGATCGGGATAACTTTGTCACTCAGAGTCCTCATCATTATGGAGATATTTCTATGACCTTTGTCAAGCAGAATGAGGGTAGGAACTGGAAAAGGGTCTTGTTTAACACAGAGTGTTGGCTCATGCTATTGGGGTTCCCTCTGGATTACTAGGAGGAGGATTTTATTCAGGAGGTGATTGATGATTTTGGAAAGCTAATCTATTGGCAGAAAGATAGCAGCTACAAGACCAAGGTCCTTGTAAAGGCCAGAGTTCTTGATCTCCAAAGTGTGCCTCATTTCATAGTCTTTATTGAGTCGCTTAGGCATGAAAGTGATGGTTGGACCATTCAGTGCGAAGTTCTTCAGAGCAATCTACATGGAGGGGGCCCTCAGGATGAAGATCCTGTCCCCGACCTCCGCCAACTACGCCGCAAGCACTCGGATGGCATACCCGCGCATGAGACTAGGGGCAAATCTGACTTGGGCAGGTGTTGGGGCCTACTTGTGCAAGGTAAAGCTAGAATAAGCTACTATTTTCAACTTCACCCTAACTCTTTTCTTTACGAGGGGAGGAGAAAAACAGCTTCACCCATGACGTTGTTTTGAAAATGAGTGCTTGGCAAAAAAAAAAACAGCTCACAATAGCTCTGAAGCTGTTGTGAGTTGTGTCAAACATGCCCTTATTATCTAAACATTTTTTGTAATAGGAGATGTTGATACTAAGATGTAGATATTTGAGGGGTATTTAATTTTTCTAATAATGAGATAAAAATTGAGTTATGTAAATTATCGATCATAATAAGATGACGTTGGTAATTAAATGCAAATTTAGGTCTCCTTTAGATCATGTTCCTTAATGACATATGTGGTTAATATAATTAGAATCATGAGTTGGTTTATATTATTTTACACAATAATAGAAGTTAGTTTATATTGTTTTACACAATTACCAAAGTGGATAAGTATTTAGAAAATAGAATAGACCCAATAGCTATTATTATTATCAATGGCGATTAGGTTATTATACCTAATTGATGCTAAAATGTTTCTAATTTTTATGAGAATTTCTAGGATCTATCATTTGCTTTCTTATCAAGTCTTTTGAGGATTAACATGCAAGCTCCAGTGGGACCTCTGGTTAGAATTTTTAGTGTTTATCTTTTTTTCTAGTGTGATATGTATTTAGTGGAAATCTAGTCTTAAGATACATAAACTCTTGATGCATCACTTTTTGTGCCTTCCTAAATCTATAGTTTATCTTTTAACTTTTGATCAAGTTGTTGCAATTTTTCACATGTTATAGTTAACAATTCCTACTAGTATTGTTTTCCACATAAGTAGAAGTCCGGTTTGCATCACGACAGCAAACATGCATGTTAAATTTGTTATATTACATGATTATATATGAGTAGTATAAAATTAAATAAATAATATTGATATGACATAATGTTTTAGTAAAAAAGCATAAACTTATTTAAAATAATAACTAATGAAAATTATTATCATGGAGTTTTAATACAAAGTGTCTTTGCTACGTGGTTTGTTAAGTGAATATTTTTCCATGTTTCATAAGTTGTTAAAATACATATTTATCCTAATATATACATGTTTATTTGATATACATGATGGAACATAGAATTATATTTATTTTATTTCACGATTATAGAATTATATGTAATTTAGAAATATATATGTATCGTACTTTATGGATATTGATTTATTTTTTGTACTAATATATATTACTATTTACCAGTATATTTTAGAGATTTTTTGTTTATTTTTATAATGGCTAAGGTACATACAAATATAAAGGTAATACCTTATATTATCTTTCACGATAACATATATGGATAGGTTAAATGCAAACTTAGAATATTACTTTACGTTATCTTTCATAATGATAAAGGTAGATAATTTATAAAATCATAGGAGGTATTTTAAGTTATCTTTCATAATGGTACATATGAGTAATTTAGAAACAAAGAGGATTATTTTAGATCTTTCATAATGACAAAGTTGGATAGTTTAGAGCAATGTAAGGGGGTTATTTTAAATTATGTTTCATAATAAGCGAGGTGGGTAGTTTAGATACAAATTTAGAGGGTTATTTTGAATTATTTTTTATAATGACAGATGTGGATAATTTATATATAAATATAGGAATTATCTTTTGTAATGGCAAATGTGGGTAATTTACATGCAAAATTAGGGGTTACTTTATGTATTTTTCATAATGGTAGTGGTGGGTAATTTTTAATAAACTACAATAGATGCAATGGCTATTATCGGTTACGATGATTAGAGACTACCAAATCAAAGGCCATATGTTTCTGATTATTGTGAGAATTTCTTGGATTTATCTTTTTTTAGCATGTCTAGTGAGAATTAACGTGGTGCTTCTTTTGAGGCCTCTAATTAGTAATAGTAAGATAAGATTCTCCTATTCCCACAGACATGTTATATAGTGACTAACTTTGCTATGAAACTGTTTTTTTTTTGTCATTTGTTAGCCGCCTTTCCATGTTTAAGAATGACCTGCGGCAACAACGCCGATTTTATTTTTGTTTTCCTTGACGACTGGACTGACCATGCATATGGTTGAATGGACAAGTGTGGGAGCTAGGAAGATCAACAGAAATTAGTATTGTTTACTGCTGAACAAAAAATAGTCACTTTACACAAAATACAGCTTCGTTGTTTATGTCTGTGCCTGCCTTTCCATCATCCAAAGTTCCAAACCCATATACACGCTTCTGCCACTAAACTTTGACTTCCTAAGACGCGCATTCATCTGTCTCTTCTACTCATCTCGTGTCGCCTTGGTTACCACGCAACCGGCTCAAACCAGTCTCCTTACAATATTATTACAAGAACGAACAACGAAGGAGCCTGTCCCAAGTGCTGATTCCGTATCTTCCAAGTCATCAGTGTATTATAAGATGGTGGTCGCCCGGTCAATTACGAACCTCCGGCGCTCCTTCTACACGAGCAAGAACAACTTTGAGGCACTGCTTTTGCATTGCTCAGGACCTGAGTCCCAGATGATGCCGTCCGTCCATGACGATGAGTATGTCCGGCCGCCGCAACGGACGCTGGTGCTCACGGCGCACGACAAGCCGGCATCCCATCCTCAACAGGTGCCTGCAGCTTCGATTAACATGTTGCAGCCAGTGCATAGTAAGCTAGCTGTCCCGGCCCAACGATGCAGACCTGCAGTATAAGTTGTCGTCTTTTCTCGCTCCAACACAGCAGGTGCACATTTCGGCTGTGGGGGCGCACGGCATGCGAATTACTTGGGTCACCGACGACCGCAGCGCACCGTCCGTGGTGGAGTACGGAACATCTCCGGGCGAGTACACTGCTGCGTCCGAGACGGGCTACCAGACCTCGTACCAGTTCTTGTCATACACATCGGGCGCCATACACCACGTCACCATCGGCCCGCTAGAGCCCGGCACGACTTACTACTACAGGTGCAGCAGGGCCGGCGACGAGTTCAGCCTCCGAGCACCTCCGGCCACTCTGCCCATCGAGTTCGTCGTCATTGGCGACGTGGGGCAGACGGAGTGGACGGCATCGACGCTGTCCCAAATCGGCGCCGCCGCAGACCACGACCACGACATGGTGCTGCTTCCCGGAGACCTCTCGTACGCGGACAGCCAGCAGCCGCTGTGGGACTCGTGGGGGAGGCTGGTCCAGCCGCTGGCGAGCGCGCGGCCGTGGATGGTGACGGAGGGGAACCACGAGAAGGAGACGCTGCGCGAGCCCGACACCAACAGGCCGGCGCGGCGCTTCGTGGCGTACAACGCACGGTGGCGCATGCCGCACGAGGAGAGCGGCTCCAGCTCCAACCTCTACTACTCCTTCGACGCGTCCGGCGGCAAGGTGCACGTCGTCATGCTGGGCTCCTACGCCGAGCTCGAGGACAGGTCGATGGAGCAGCAGCAGGCGTGGCTGCGGAGGGACCTTGCGGCTGTGGACCGGCGCAGGACGCCGTGGCTGCTGGTGCTCATGCACGTGCCCTGGTACAACACTAACCGGGCGCACCAGGGCGAGGCCGAGAACATGCGCAGGGCCATGGAGAGCCTGCTCTATGAGGCGCGCGTGGATGTCGTCTTCGCCTCTCACACCCACGCCTATGAGCGCTTTGTAAGTACATTGCATTTTGCTAGTAGTATCAACTGTCGAGTTCATGTATTGTTGTTCGTCACAGGCGAGGATTTATGACAACAAGGCCAACAGCCAGGGCCCGATGTACATCACCATTGGTGACGCAGGCAACAACAAAGCTCATAAGTACCATTCAGACAACATGAGTTGCTCTCAAACTAAATGCATCTTAGTCGTGTTGATGAACGCTACTAACAATTAAATTCCTTGTGTTCTGAAGATTCATCAGTGACCATGAGTTGGCGCACCTGTCGCTGTTCCGGGAGGCAAGCTTTGGGCACGGGCGGCTGAGGATCATCGACAACAGGAGAGCAATATGGACGTGGCACCGTAACAACGATGAGGACGCCGCTGTCAGCGACGAGGTCTGGTTGGAGAGCTTGGCCAGCCCATAACGGGAACTTAACGGGCCATTTCAACAACAATGTGAAAAAACGACGAGAGTTGTGTTGATACTCAAATTTGTCTGAAGTGTTTAGTCACTCGGCTTGAATGATTGAGCGCATATTTTGATCAACATAGTTCGAGTGCATTGTAGGTTAATGTGACCGTTGAGCCTGTCGTTGACTTTCGTGCCACTGGCCCGAGTGTCCTTTGTCACGACTGATCTGAGCCGAAGATTAGAGAAGAGAGACTCTCGGTTAGATTGTCGGCCTCTCCTGGTTTCCCGATATATATAACTATCTATATCTGATAATAATGTTTCATAGAAGTACATGGCTACAAGATGGATAGATCACTACTACACAAATGATTTTGCGCGACACCTCCCTGGAGGCCACCGAGGCGGGCATCTATTTTTACCCGGCACGGTAAATGCCACGGTTTACCTAGGCGGGCATTTTTTATTTACCACGGTGGGCTTTTTTGCCCGCCACGGTAAATCGATTTACCGTGGCGGACGTCTTAAGATGTCCGCCACGAAAAATACCCTATTTTCCGTGGCGGACATCTTAAGACGTCCGCCACGGTAAATCGATTTACCGTGGCGGACGTCTTAAGATGCCCGCCGCGGAAAATGTATAGCCATCTCCAATATAAACAGAGGCCCTCGCATCATCGTCGCCGCCTCCCCCACTCTCTCTCTCTCTCAGCTCCCCGCCTCCCCCACTCTCTCTCTCTCAGCTCTCCGCCTCCCCCACTCTCCCTCTACCTCCCTCTACTCTCCCTCGATGCAGGCAGCGACGCGCGGCGCAGCTCTCCTCCATAGCGCCGCCCCCTACAGCGGCGCGCGCGGGACGACGGCGACGGCTGCGCCCTCCTCCTCCCCCACGGATCCTCCATGAACGACGACGGCGCGGGGCTAGGGTTTCAAATCCAGTGAGTTCATCTCCCTCTTCCTCTCCATCTCCCTCTTCCTCCCTCCATCTCCCTCACTCCTCCCTCTTCCTCACTCCAGATCCGGCGACGGCGACCTCTTCCTCCACGGATCCGGCGGCGGCGACCTCCTCCCCCACAGATCTGGCGGCTGCACCCTCCTCCTCCGTGGATCTGGCGGTGGAGCGACCGGATCCGGCGGTGGATCTCCACCACGGCCACGACGCTGGGACTTCCACCACGGCGGGCGAGGACACGTCGACGCGGCGGCCTCCCTCCACCACGGCGCGGCGGGATCCGCAAGGAGGCGTCGGCGTGGTCCCCTGCGAGCGACTGGCGAGGTGGTTGCGGCCGTGGGAAGCCCGGATCCGTCGCTGGTGGGCTCGCCAGTGGGCTCGAGAACGGGCTCACCGGCGGGCTCCTAATTTTTTTTGTTTTTTAAAAATGATTAACCGCAGCGGGCATCCTAACGTGCCCGCCGTGGTAAAAGTATATTTACCGTGGCGGGCACGTTACACCGCCCGCCGCGGTAAATCGATTAACCGCGGCGGGCAAGGCCGCCCGCCGCGGTTAAGCCACGATTTACCGTGGCCTCTAGGCCGCGGCGGACGGCTTTGCCCGCCACGGAAAACCAAAAATACCCGCCTCCAGTAAAGTTTGTGTAGTAGTGGATGGATCAATGGCTGTGATATTGTATTAATATTTGGTATGTATATATTCGAAAGGATGCTATGACCTCGCCTGAGTTAGGGCCTGTTTGGTAGGGCTCCGGCTCCTCTAAAAACAGCTCTGGCTCTGGATCTTGTGCTGGAGCAGATTCTCTTGTGGAGCTGGAGCTGTTTTGGGAAACCGTTTGGCTGAACAGCTCCTCATGTCTGTTATGAATGGCTAAGATAGGGACAATGTCCAAAATGCCCCTGGCTGAACAACACCCACGCGCCGCCAACCGGGGGTGGTCCCGGCCATACGCCGCCGCCCAGCCACGCGCCACCTCCTGGGGCCATGCCCGGCCAAGGGGCGCCGCCCCAGGCCGTGCCTGGCGGCCAACCGATGGGGCTGGTGCCCACGGCGTCGCCTGCAGCTCCCCGCGAGGAGGGCGCGGAAGCCTTCCGCCATCGCTCCTTTCGAGCCCACGACACCCATGGATCCATCTTCAGGGCCACCGGATCTATCGGTCTCCAGAACCCCCTCTCCATCTTGCCTCTCGGGCTGCCGTGCATCCATGGAGGGAGGACAGAGCTTCTTCTCTCCACACCATGCGGCTTCAGCCTGCGAATGAGCAGATAAGGTTGGTTGGGGAGACGATGGCAGATGTTGTAATTTATTGTGAACTTTAGGGGCAACGAGTTACCATGGCTGCTGGGTCTGACATAGAAGCGGTGGAAGCTCGATTTTTTTGCTCCAGTGGACCGCAACGACATGTGAGAGCGCATAAATCGGGAATCCTCCGCGGGAGCCGCTCGCTTAAGACCGTTTGGTTGGTGGAGCCATAAAACGACTTCAGAAGCCATGCGAGGAGCGGTACCAAACGGGCTCTTAACAAGAAGGATCCGAGTCCAGCTCCCATACGTGCTACTAGGAGATTAATTAAGAAAGGAGATTGGTTCTCAATACTTGGATACAGGCGACATGAAGATTGAGTGCAACATATGACTATTTTGACCGACGGGTGTTTAATTTGGCATGCATAGTAATTGCTAGCTAGTTTGATTGAAGACCATCAAAAGGGACGTACATGCAGATGTGAAGTATTTATTCACATTACTTTAATGAGTACGTGTTTGGAACCTGGCCGTGCCTGTACAGACGGGACTCGGGAGCTTGGTGCCAGGTATACGCAGCTGTACGTTGATCATGAAGCAAGAAAGGCAAATCTAAATTGGGAATTGGTTATGGTAATGCATAACACGTACATGCAAGCAGGAAAGGCAAGCTCGGTCATATAATACACATATACGCTGTCGTGTTCTGCTCGGAATCACAAATTAATACGGCTACTAGCGCAGGGAAACCTTATCTTGTTGTAATTCTAGAGATATTCATGTACTCATAGGAAAGAAAGACCAGCCGTCCTATAAATATAAAAGGTGGTGGCCGATTGACAACACACAATCAAATCTATTAATACATCTACTTTTTATTTTTTATCTTACTTTTCCAATCTACTATTTCTTCTAGTTCTATGTTGTTGACGATGTTCATTGCTTCAACGATGGCGAAGCCCTAGAGCGGTCATGCCAGCTAGGGCAGCCCATAGCCGCCGCACGCCTTGACAGGGCCCTCTCAGGCGTGTGGGGTTTCGGGTCCCAAGAGACCTCGCCGGCGTGTCTTACGTATCACGTTCCCGGCGAGGCTCCTTCAGCGACGTGTTCTACGTATCGCGCTCATTGCCAGGGCACACGGTGACGTGTTCGTGTGCGAACAAGTTGTTTGTTGGAAGTACCTCATTCGAATGTAATTTGAATATCCTCCAAGAATTTTGGTATTGTGCGGCAATAGATTTGTGTGGGCCTTATAGTGGGGAGAACCAGGGCAACCAACAATATTATGGGCTTTTGTCTCATAAAATCTCCTTGCTCCACGGACAAAAATTAAAATTTTGCCATCTAACTAATTCCCTTGTTTGATTTTTTGCCACCTACTTTGTCGGTTCAAAATTAGAAGATATTTTATCTTTCTTGAAAAATCAAAGAATCTCAAGGCTGACTACGATTATAGAAAAAACTATAAAAATTTATGACATCAAATAAGTATACTATGAAAGTATAATTAATGAAGAATCTAATGATACTTAGTTGGTATCATAAATGCTATTATTTTATTATATAAATTTGGTCAAACTTGATATGTTCTGATTCTTCAAAAAAAATAGAAAGACTTATAATTTGGGAAGGATGGAGTATTAAGTACAAAGTGGATATGTTTGACCACTGAACTTTTAAAAGTGAACAACGAACGTTGGTATCAACGGAGTTTTTCCTCAGTATTTATTTTTTATAAAACTAGCCTTCCACCTACAGCACATACATGTTTACGCTGTAACTAAAGTAAGATCTGATTTCTATATTATTCTATCAATGAGATATCATGATTATTTTAAAAGATTATATATTTATTTTAGAGAGTCCATATGTAGTGAATAAAAAAGCCAGGAAGGCACTGCTTTGGGAAGTCAGTTAGAGCCACCCCGCCACTGCCCCAGCGGCCTTCCTCGCTGCCGCCGCCGCGGCAGCCGTGTCTCCCCAACCCTCCAGGAGCTGCCTTCCCCTTCACCTCCCCACCCAACCGCGCCCCCTACCCCCCGCACCGCGGTTCTGCCTTTCGGTTCTCTGGTTGGCAGTTTGCCCCAAATCGTCCCCCGCCCGAGGGCGACGCTATGCCGCCTGGCGTGGCGAGCGGCCTCGCCGCCTGGTGCTGGTCTGCAACGCCATATGTCCTGACATTTTGCTGTCACCCGTGACTGTCGCGGTCATGACTAAGTTTCAGAGATCTCTGTAAGTTCCTCTGCTTCCCCTTCTTCCTCTTTCCGGCATGGTGCCCCTTGGGCTCTCGTTTTCCCCTGGGCTCGCCACCCAGGATCAGATTTGGCAGCTTCTTGGCCTGCCGGTGACCTCACCAGCGCTTGGTGCCTCTTCCTTCGCTCTTGTGGTTGCCTTTGGGCGCTATAAGTTCAGGATTTCTAAAGAAAATGTGGCGCTTATGCTTCAAGCTACTTTTGGTGGCTCTACTCCCCAATTTCGGGTCTCTTTTCTGAATGATTGACTTTTCAAGTTCTTCGTCTCTGCTAAGCTGGTCGGGTTTTTTTTCTCTGTCGTCTTCAATCCTTCTCCTGTGAGCTGTTCAAGCTCAGTGTCCATCTGTGGGGTTCTGGAGGACCAAACTGGCGTCGGGAGTACAGGCAATTCTTAACTGAGGAAGAATTATCATGGTCAGCGGCTCGTCGCCAAACTTCTCCCTCCTTTGTAGCCCGGACCATGCAATGTTCCTATGCTGAAGTGGCCAAATCACCGGCGCATCATGTGCCACTCACTGGTGCTAACTGCATCCCTGTTGGGACAAGGATCAAGTTTCAGTTTTCAAAAGGATTTCGTTCCCTAGAGTCTCAGTCTTTCAAAGATTGGAGCCCAATGTTCATGAGAAAATGCACAAGCTTTCTGAGAGTGAAATGGTTTCGGGGTTTATTCAGCGTTGTTCCAGGTGCCTATCCACTGGGCACCGGATAGAAGCTTGCCGGTGGCCAATTCTATGGTATGCGTGCCACGTCCCAGGCCATGTGGTTGCTTCGTGCTCTGAAGCCAGAATCAAGGCGCCTCGGGTGACAACCATCAAGAGGCATGGGGAACTTAACATCATCAAGGAGCATGGGAAAGCCAACACCAGTAATGAGAAAATGGCATTGGTCTCGGTGAGTGATGGGTTTGGGAAGCCGTCTGGATCGGGCCCATCGAAACCGCCTATCTTCAATTCTCTTGGGAAATGGTGGAAGGCCCAGTCACCTTCCCAGGCCGAAATCAATCTGGCCCCTTCAATCTCCGTCCCTTGGGTTCCCGTGTCGCTGACAATGGACCCTCCCACCTATAAAACGAGCCACCTTTGCCTAGAGCCGTCTTCCTGGTCCCTCGCCACCTCTTCGCATTCCTTGGTCCCTCGCCACCTCTTCGCATTCCCTCAAAGCCCCCAACAGTAATTAAGAAAACCCCGCCACTTCACCGTGGGGTAGAACCGTAGAAGGCAGGCTCCTCCTCTCTCCGGTTGCTGGCAAGACATCATGGCGTATCAGCGCTGCGATCCAAGGCCTTTTGTTCCTAGGAACATGCCTTGGGATGACGTGGTCAATCGACCGACAATGGTGAGGGTGGTGGCTTCAAGAAGGCCGCAGCGGCTGAACGACGACCTCGCCATTGTCACAATCAATCCTCTACCGGGTAATGTCCTTCATTTCCCAACTGTTAATGAGATCATCCGCGAGTTCCTAGAGGTCAGAAGAGTTGAGGTCATAGATGTTCAGCCATGTAGCTTGGGGTAGGCGTATGTCAAGTTTGGGCGTGTTCTTGATCAGGATAACTTTGTCACTCAGAGTCCTCATCAATATGGAGATATTTCTATGACCTTTGTCAAGCAGAATGAGGGTAGGAACTGGAAAAGGGTCTTGTTTAACACAGAGTGTTGGCTCATGCTATAGAACATTTCTATGACCTTTTGAACTTTGTAATTGTTCAAAATTTGATTAAGATTTAATAAATTGTAGATTGTTCAATATGTCCTAAAGAACATTGCACAAATCTTTTTGTAGCTCAAATGGTACTGGTACATCAACAACTCCAGACACTAATGACAGCACAAATCAACCAAAGATACGTACAGTGGAGTATAGTCAATCCAATGTAGTTGGTGATCCTAAAAATCGCAAACCAATTGAAGAATATCCACATGAAATTAGAGACCAAGTAAGAAGGGCATATGCTTTGAGAGGTCCAACCCAACCTCGTAATCTTACCTTTGCTTGTAAATGGGAAAGTGGTCAATGGAGATCATTTCAACAAACTTGGTTTGACGAGTTTGATTGGCTTGAGTATTGTGAGTCCAAGTAATGGAGACGGGGATCTCGATCTTCTGTCAGGTTCAAGATAAACAACGATTTGTTCGGAGAGCGACACACCGATCCGGCTTTAGATCACAAAGACCCAAACCCTGCAACCTTAGCACCACGTCTCCTCTGGTTATCAACAGTGTCATAATCCGGTTGACCTCGCCAAGAAGGCTAATCCTTGCTGCGAATTGAAGAACACAAGCAAGAACAAGATAAAAAGCAACTCAATTAAAGTGACAATTACAGATGAATGATTAAGCACTCGAAGTTGGGGTCTTACAAACCGATAATGGTGACTGTTCAATGACAGATTGATCTAAAACAAAACCCAAAATCTAATGTAGGTGGTGGCTACTGATTATATAGCCTAAGGGACGTCCAAGGATCCCTCTTCACGTCCTAAAGGTGTCCCAACACGTTACAAGGCCCAACGGCCCAAAAGAAGGTGTCGCAGCACTCTGACAGATTCTGGATGCTAACTTGTTTCGACGATTCCCGTTGATTCCGAAGAGCTTTTGATGTGAAACCACTTGGATTGGCTTCCTTATCAAATTATCTTTCCATCTATATGTGGATCATCGAAAACAGAGTTCGGATGCGTCCTCGGCGTCCGTTTTATTGCAGGCTGGTCCTGACGGCCGAGGCAGACTCGAACTCGGATTAGACTAGGCCTCTGGCTTGGCTTGGACGTCCTTGCTGGCCTCCTAAGGTGGTGGCCAAGGAGGAGGACGTCCAAGGCCATCTCTTAGGTGTTCTCCATCTTCTTGGGGCGTGCTCCAACTTGGGTCTGGGTCCAAAGGATGTCTAACAAGCCCATGACGATAGTGTAGCTCCCGCCAGAAATAGTGATAGAATATATTGGTGATTTGGAGACCTTGCCGATGTGATATTGAGATGGCACCAGATCTATTTGAAAGCTTATCAAACAAGCTTTCCATCAAGTGCTCATAGACCTCGATCGCACTCCGGATGGATGAGTTATGGCCTTCCCAATGAGGCACTGTCGGGCTGCCGACGAACCAAAGTTCAACTTTGATGAACTTCCATTATGAAACACATTTGAACCTATAATCAAATAGTGACATGTACATGTGGAACCAAGTGAATTATAACCAAAGCCACTATGCAAATGTAGGAACAAGCGCACCTTATAATCATTGTTCGTATCCGAAGGTGCCATGTCCTCATCATCCTCCCCTTCTTGACAACAAACCGTCCTCGGTTTGAGCTTAGCTGGTGGATAAGTTATTGGTAGTAGCCAACATTGCTCCCCTTCTTGAAATTTAACCTGTTGCCTCATTACAAAACTTGGGGATTTCGACATGACAACATTATCGCTATTGGTGCCCTCTAGTTGATCATATTTTTGCACAATGAAAGGAGATTTCATAGTTGAACAAATATAGACACGATGCACCATATACTCTCCTTTATAATTATATTTGCCAATAAAGTGATATGTACAAGTAGACAACCATGGCAATTCAACACATTTAAGTTTCTCTTCTAAACTACTAAGAGCATATAAAGTATCAAACTAAATATAACCCAAAGTATTTGAAGAATACAATAATTTCTTTTCTTTTTTTCGGTAGCAATGGGAAGCAAACGTTTATGTTCAGCATAAGTAATTGGTTCCAAAACATGGAAAACTGAAGTATCATCAACTAATTCATCTTTATCATAAGGAACATCAATCAAATTATCATGGGACAAAGATAAATCAAGAGAGGGTTCCACTAACAATTGCTCTATGACAGCATGGTTTGTGAAAAAAATTAGTACATTAAGACAATTTTCACCTTCCGTGAGTGTAGGACCATCGGCATTACCTGTGTTCTCAGCAGGAGTAATAGGTGCATTGTGAAGTGATGGTTCTGAATTTGCATATGAGGTTGTGAGCTCCTCATTTTCTTCCACGTCATCCTCTCGCTTATGTATATTATTCTGCAGAAGGTTAGTCATAGCAAGAGGAATAACAATAGACTCTTCCTCTAAATGGTGCACCTCAGCATACGAAGTCAAAACAGGAGGTGGATTAACAAAGGTTTCTCGCATAAGAAGTTTCATATCATTCCATGTTTGAGGTTTATCAGAAGAATCTAAAGACTCCCACCAAGATAAAGCAGAATGTCGTAAAACACTAGCTGCATTTTTTACCTTCCTCCTTGGACACATAAAGCGAGTGGCAAATATGTTATCGATGGCAATTTCCCACTCCATGTACTCATCAGCACCTATACCATCATAAGTCGGTGGATACGAACAACCTGTTATTGTTAGAAGACAGCAAAAGACAATACAAAAATATTATCCCTATCAAATGACTACATGGTTGCAGTGGTGTCACTTTTGACAGCAAGTGGAAGCATCTTACCAAGCTCTTACAAAGTTCTTACCAATGCAAGCAGTGGGCGATACAACCGGCGGCTGGTACGTGATACCTTTTAGGGTGTGACACCAAGATTGCAAGGGTCTTTTTCTGTACCGATCTGAAGTATATGTGGAGCTCATGAGGCACGCAAAAGAACAAATATATATATATGTGGCACACAAGTCAGTGACAGACAGCAATATTGAATAAATGTCTAGAGCACTTGTCCTAGTTGCTGGCCTATACGTGTTTCTATCACCAGTTGTGATAAACAAGAGAGGAAACAAGGATGAAAGAAAACAAGTATTAAAGGTAGCAACGGATATGAACAAGGCAAAATATACCACAAACAATAGAGCTATTGAGTGTTCCTTATGTGCTCCTTTTCAATATCTTCTATTCTCTTTTACTATTTGTTTCTTTTATTTTTTGTCCAATCTTTTTTTTCTTGCTTTTGCTCTTTTGATATTTTTTTCTCAGCAAGGAGCACACAAGAATAAACCACAAAAAAATTGAGCTCAATTGAATAAAAGATGTGGCCTATAGAAAATTAGGACTGTGCTAAAAAACATACCAAAACTTGTGGGCCCAGAAACTCAATTTTCCTAATCGAATTTCGCGAATCTAATTTTTACGAACCCAGCAACGCTGGGATGAAATAGATCTAAAATTTTCTGGCATTCTCTGTAGATATAAAATTTGTCCCGTTTCGAGGTAGGATACAAAAGTTATGACTGTTTTAAGGAAGCTGCTCGAATCAGAGATTTAGTGGACACAAGATGCAAACCGATGGTGATACGGAATAGCGACGGGTGGAGGTATCAACGCAAACTAGAAAAGAACACAATCTAAACCAGCAACAAGACTTTGACCTAGGACATAAACTCAATAAAACGGACTCTAAAACGGAATCATGCAAAGGCTATGGCGCGGATGGTTATAGGATAGGAAACAAATATGGCACTGGACTATGGAATGAATGTGAAACACTCAAACGAGAGAATAAATGTGAACCTGACGGTATACCTTAGCTCTGATACCACTTAATGGAGACGGGGATCTCGATCTTCCGTCAGGTTCAAGATAAACAACGATTTGTTCGGAGAGCGACACACCGATCCGGCATTAGATCACAAAGACCCAAACCCTGCAACCTTAGCACCACGTCTCCTCTGGTTATCAACCGTGTCACAATCTGGTTGACCTCGCCAAGAAGGCTAATCCCTGCTGTGAATCGAAGAACATAAGCAAGAACAAGATAAAAAGCAACTCAATTAAAGTGACAATTGCAAATGAATGATTAAGCACTCGAAGTTGGGGTCTTGCAAACCGATAACGGCGACTGTTCAATGACAGATTGATCTAAAACAAAACCCAAAACCTAATATAGGTGGTGGCTACTGATTATATAGCCTAAGGGACGTCCAAGGATCCCTCTTCACGTCCTAAAGGTGTCCCAACACATTACAAGGCCCAACGGCCCAAAAGAAGGTGTCGCAGCACCCTGACAGATTCTGGACGCTGACTTGTTTTGATGATTTCCATTGATTCCGAGGAGCTTTTGATGTGAAACCACTGGGATTGACTTCCTTATCAAATTATCTTTCCATCCATATGTGGATCATCGAAAACGGAGTTCGGATACGTCCTGGGCATCCGTTTTATTGCAGACTGATCCTGATGGCCGAGGCAGACTCGAACTCGAATTGGACTGGGCCTCTGGCTTGGCTTGGACGTCCTTGCTGGCCTCCTAAGGTGGTGGCCAAGGAGGAGGACGTCCAAGGCCATCTCTTAGGTGTTCTCCATCTTCTTGGGGCATGCTCCAACTTGGGCCTGGGTCCCAAGGATGTCTAACAAGCCCATGACAACAGTGTAGCTTCCGCCAAAAATAGTGACAGAATATATTGGTGATTTGGAGACCTTGCTGATGTGATATTGAGATGGAACCAGATCTATTTGAAAGCTTATCAAACAAGCTTTCCATCAAGTGCTCATTGACCTCGATCGCACTCCAGATGGATGAGTTATGGCCTTCCCAATGAGGCACTATCAGGCTGCCGACGAACCAAAAGTTCAACTTTGATGAACTTCCATTATGAAACATATTTGAACCTACAATCAAATAGTGACATGTACATGTGGAACCAAGTGAATTATAACCAAAGCCACTATGCAAATGTAGGAACGAGCACACCTTATAATCATTGTTCGTATCCAAAGGTGCCATGTCCTCATCATCCTCCCCTTCTTGACAACAAACCGTCCTCGGTTTAAGTTTAGCTGGTGGACAAGTTGTTGGTAGTAGCCAACATTGCTCCCCTTCTTGAAATTTAACCTGTTGCCTCATTACAAAACTTGGGGATTTCGACATGACAACATTATCGCTATTGGTGCCCTCTAGTTGATCATATTTTTGCACAATGAAAGGAGATTTCAGAGTTGAACAAATATAGACACGATGTACCATATACTCTTCTTTACAATTATATTTGCCAATAAAGTGATATGTATAAGTAGACAACCATGGCAATTCAACACATTTAAGTTTCTCTTCTAAACTACTAAGAGCATATAAAGTATCAAACTAAATATAACCCAAAGTATTTGAAGAATACAATAATTTCTTTTCTTTTTTTTTGGTAGCAATGGGAAGCAAACATTTATGTTCAGCATAAGTAATTGGTTCCAAAACATGGAAAACTGAAGCATCATTAACTAATTCATCTTTATCACAAGGAACATCAATCAAATTATCATGGGACAAAGATAAATCAAGAGAGGGTTCCACTAACAATTGCTCTATGACAGCATGGTTTGTGGAAAAAATTAGTACATTAAGACAATTTTCACCTTCCGTGAGTGTAGGACCATCGGCATTACCTGTGTTCTCAGCAGGAGTAATAGGTGCACTGTGAAGTGATGGTTCTGAATTTGCATACGAGGTTGTGAGCTCCTCATTTTCTTCCACGTCATCCTCTCGTTTATGTATATTATTCTGCAGAAGGTTAGTCATAGCAAGAGGAATAACAACAGACTCTTTCTCTAAATGGTGCACCTCAACATACGAAGTCAAAACAGGAGGTGGATTAACAAAGGTTTCTCGCATAAGAAGTTTCATATCATTCCAAGTTTGAGGTTTATCAGAAGAATCTAAAGACTCCCACCAAGATAAAGCAGAATGTCACAAAACACTAGCTGCATTTTTTACCTTCCTCCTTGGACACATAAAGCGAGTAGCAAATATGTTATTGATGACAATTTCCCACTCCATGTACTCATCAACACCTATACCATCATAAGTCGGTGGATACGAACAACCTATCATTGTTAGAAGATAGCAAAAGACAATACAAAAATATTATCCCTATCAAATGACTACGTGGTTGCAGTGGTGTCACTTTTGACAGCAAGTGGAAGCGTCTTACCAAGCTCTTACAAAGTTCTTACCAATGCAAGCAGTGGGCGGTACAACTGACGGCTGGTACGTGATACCTGTGAGGGTGTGACACCAAGATTGCAAGGGTCTTTTTCTGTACCGATCTGAAGTATATGTGGAGCTTGGGAGGCACGCAAAAGAACAAATATGTATATATGGCACACAAGTCAGTGACAGACAGCAATATTGAATAAATGTCCAGAGCACTTGTCCTAGTTGCTAGCCTATACGTGTTTCTATCACCAGTTGTGATAAACAAGAGAGAAAACAAGGATGAAAGAAAACAAGTATTAAAGGTAGCAATGGATATGAACAAGGCAAAATATACCACAAACAATAGAGCTATTGAGTGTTCCTTATGTGCTCCTTTTCAATATCTTCTATTCTCTTTTACTATTTTTTCTTTTATTTTTTGTCCAATCTTTTTTTTCTTGCCTTTGCTCTTTTGATATTTTTTTCTCAGCAAGGAGCACACAAGAATAAACCACAAAAAATTGAGCTCAATTGAATAAAAGATGTGGCCTATAGAAAATTAGGACTTTGCTAAAAAGCATACCAAAACTTGTGGGCCCAGAAACTCAATTTTCCTAATCTAATTTCGCAGATCTAATTTTTATGAACCCAGCAAAGCTGGGATGAAATAGATCTAAAATTTTCTGGCGTTCTCCGTAGATATAAAATTTGTCCCGTTTTGAGGTCGGATGCAAAAGTTATGACTGTTTTAAGGAAGCTGCTCGAATCAGGGATTTAGTGGACACAAGATGCAAACCGATGGTGATACGGAATAGCGGCGGGTGGAGGTATCAACACAAACTAGAAAAGAACACAATCTAAACCAGCAACAAGACTTTGACCTAGGACATAAACTCAATAAAGCGGACTCTAAAACGGAATCATGCAAAGGCTATGGCGCGGATGGTTATAGGATAGAAAACAAATATGGCACTGGACTATGGAACGAATGTGAAACACTCAAACGAGGGAATAAATGTGAACCTGACGGTATACCTTAGCTCTGATACCACTTAATAGAGACGGGGATCCCGATCTTCCGTCAGGTTCAAGATAAACAACGATTTGTTTGGAGAGCGACACACCGATCTGGCTTCAGATCACAAAGACCCAAACCCTGCAACCTTAGCACCACGTCTCCTCTGGTTATCAACCGTGTCACAATCTGGTTGACCTCGCCAAGAAGGCTAATCCCTGCTGCGAATCGAAGAACACAAGCAAGAACAAGATAAAAAGCAACTCAATTAAAGTGACAATTGCAGATAAATGATTAAGCACTCGAAGTTGGGGTCTTGCAAACCGATAACGGCGACTGTTCAATGACAGATTGATCTAAAACAAAACCCAAAACCTAATGTAAGTGGTGGCTATTGATTATATAGCCTAAGGGACGTCCAAGGATCCCTCTTCACGTCCTAAAGGTGTCCCAACACATTACAAGGCCCAACGGCCCAAAAGAAGGTGTCGCAGCACCCTGACAGATTCTAGACGCTGACTTGTTTCGACGATTCCCGTTGATTCCGAGGAGGTTTTGATGTGAAACCACTTGGATTGGCTTCCTTATCAAATTATCTTTCCATCCATATGTGGATCATCGAAAACCGAGTTCGGATGCGTCCTGGGCATCTGTTTTATTGTAGACTGATCCCGACGGCCGAGGCAGACTCGAACTCGGATTGGACTGGGCCTCTAGCTTGGCTTGGACGTCCTTGCTGGCCTCCTAAGGTGGTGGCCAAGGAGGAGGACGTCTAAGGCCATCTCTTAGGTGTTCTCCATCTTCTTGGGGCGTGCTGCAACTTGGGCCTAGGTCCCAAGGATGTCTAACAAGCCCATGACGACAGTGTAGCTCCCGCCAGAAATAGCGACAGAATATATTGGTGATTTAGAGACCTTTCCGATGTGATATTGAGATGGAACCAGATCTATTTGAAAGCTTATCAAACAAGCTTTCCATCAAGTGCTCATTGACCTCGATCGCACTCCGGATGGATGAGTTATGGCCTTCCCAATGAGGCACTGTCGGGCTGCCGACGAACCAAAAGTTCAACTTTGATGAACTTCCATTATGAAACACATTTGAACCTACAATCAAATAGTGACATGTACATGTGGAACCAAGTGAATTATAACCAAAGCCACTATGCAAATGTAGGAACGAGCGCACCTTATAATCATTGTTCGTATCCGAAGGTGCCATGTCCTCATCACCAAGGATGAAGCTTATTGCTTATATTATTATCTTTTCTTGATCTGGGAAAGCCTAAAAAATTTAGTAGTTCTGTCTTTGCAATGAAAGGTTATGATAATTGGAAAAAATCTAAGGACTTTTAATCGCCACTCTACTTGCAAGACTCACAATGATGCTAGGCTAAACTGTGATGACTTTATGAACCAAAGAACAAACATGCATTTCTACCATGTTGAGGTTTTCCTTGCTGCCATAGATGCCATTTTGTCAGTGATGAATCATCGATTTGGTGAAGTTAGTTTAGAATTATTAGTATGCATGGCTTGTCTTAACCCAAGGAACTCCTTCTCTAATTTTGATGTAGATAAGCTTGTGAGACTTGCTTAAATTTATGATGTGGAATTTGATGTTGGTGATCTTCTTTTCCCAAATCAGCTGAGAGCCTTTGTCAGTTGTGCTAGAAGAACACAAGATTTTCTTGGATGTACGGAGCTTGGAAATGTTGCTGAAATTATAGTCAAGACTCAAATGAACACATCTTATCGATTGGTGTATCGGCTCATTGAATTAACATTAACTCTTCCGGTGGTAACAACTTCAGTTGAGTGGATATTTTTTGTTATGTCTATTGTAAAGACAGATTTGTGTAACAAAATGGGTGATGAATGGCTCAATCACTTAATGATATGCTACACTGAGAAGGAGATATTTAGAAGCATCAAGAATGACAAAATCATAAAACAATTTGAAGACATGAAAACCCGCCGTATATTAGTGCCTCGGAACAATTTAGTAGTATGATATATGTTCCCTTCTACCTTCAAAACTTTGAAGTTAAATACTTGAAATTTGTGTCACTAATTTATTCTTTTCTTGTATATAGATTGCTTCTAATGATTCATGAAGAATATGGCAGTGTGAATGCGTCGTCATCGATTGAACTTCTGTTGGTTAGTTATAAAAATTTTATCTTTTACTTCTTCTTCTTATGCGTTTTATGATGCACTTTCAATTGTTTATCTATGTTGTCATTTAAAAGGTTTAAAACTGCTATCTATTACCTTTGTATGAGATTTAATTGAGTTAGGTTGGTCTAGCTCTCTTTGGCTAGCCCCCCTCCTTAATATTTTTTCTGGATCCGCCACTGGTTGTAACATTTAATTAATACATGGGATGGTATGACATGGAATTAAGAAAACCAGAGAAAAGAAATAAACTTAATGGGGGTAAACAGTTAAATATGGTTTTCTCAACATTACATGCATGCGTTTTCCAACTCAAACTGCCAACAAGAGTGCTCAACATCACAAATATATATTACAACAAGACCTACTAGTTGAAGTCATATTTTTTCAATAATGTGTTAATACCATCACTTATTTGTGACCAACAAAGGGAGTATGAAACCAACCAGAAATATATTTCTCAGCTGATTTGCTTGAGTGCATGCTAATCCATGAATTGTCCACGTCACCATTCACAATACCTCCTTTGAAACACTTGCAGGTGATCAGATCACATTTATGGCACCGCACCATCTGATGGAGCGTTATTATCTCCGTCAACCACAACCCTTTGGTCATTCCTGTAAACATAGCT
Source organism: Miscanthus floridulus (assembly GCF_019320115.1). NCBI lineage: Eukaryota > Viridiplantae > Streptophyta > Magnoliopsida > Poales > Poaceae > Miscanthus > Miscanthus floridulus. The sequence goes on from NC_089588.1 coordinate 71,494,926, forward strand.
CCAAGCGAAAAAGGTGTACACTAATAGTGATACCACCTCAAGAACTGCTAGCAACCAATAGAATCGATCAAGTTTCCCCTTGTTCAAGTTTGTGCCATCAAGCCAGCCTCCTGTACCATCATTGTGTCTTGAAAATCGGTTTGCCAATTGGATCAACAGGCTCCCCAGCCAAGCAGACACCCCAAGGATGCAGTAGAAGATGGAGCTCCCAATGGACTTCATCCCCATGGACGCCTCACTGTAGAAAAACTCAAGAAGCCCTACAAAGGAGGTGACATCCACAACACCTAGGAGGAAGTACTGTATGGTCAGCCAGAAAACAGACACTGGAATTCCAGTTGTAGCATCCACAAGGCCACTGTCTTCTGCCACCTTTTTCCTCTTGGCCTCCACTAGGGCTGCAATGCTGGTGGCCATTACGGTTGAAAGGAACCCGATGCCGATGCGCTGGAGGTGCGTGACACCGCCCACGTACCCGGTTATTCGTCTTAGGAACTGGACAATGAACCGGTCGTAAACGATGAGGATAACCATCTGGAAAACCGTAGGGATGACGAACAGCGTTGCGGGTGAGATGTGAACTGCGCCAAGCCTGGTGTCCATTGTGTTGCCCTGCTGAACCGTGAAATTGAGGATGAGCGGCACCGGAATGTACCCGAGCACAGCACTGAGGAAGATGGGCACCATGCGGAGGATGATCTTGGTCTCCTCCACCTGGGTTATGCTGCAGAGAGTCCAGGCTCCAGTCTTTCCGGTGTCTACTGCTGCTTTGTCAAGGCAGCTGAAAAAAAAAAAGAAACATAAAAGACCGGACATTTTTTGTTGCATTTCACCACAATGTTTGGAGGAATAATTGGAATGTTCTCCAGCTAGCTACTTACTGAAATCCATCAGTTCTATGCAGCATTTCCAGGGCACCTGCGTCGTCTTGCCCTGTTTGTTTTAGCTCACTGGGGTTGGCTGGTAATGCAACTTTTCTTTTCTTGAATGCTGCTACAAGAACCTAACGAGAGTGTGGAAAGTGTATTAGCAGTACCGTGCAAATAAACAAAACATTATCCATGAAGTTAACATATATATTGTTTGATCAATACTACATACTTGCAATATTCTTGTGATGGGGCTACCAGTTGGCAGCTGGTTCCTGTAGAACGGGAGGCCTGCAATCCATATCAGCATCCCCAGGATCACAAACAAGGCACAGACGACAAAGCCGAGGTCCCAGCCTTTACTGTTCTCCACCCACACGATGAAGACGAGCCCCACGAAGCCACCCGTCGAGATGGCGAAGGTGTACCAGTTGAAGAAGCTCGACTCCTGCCTCTGCTCTACGGGATCGGACGTGTCGAACTGCTCCCCGCCCAGAGCCGGGAGGCACGCCCGAGCCGCGCCATCGCCGATGGGGATCAGGTAGAGGCCCAGCAGGAGCAGGCTCAGGTTTGAGCCGTGCACGGACTCGCAGGTGGTGGTTGCCTGCTGTCCGGCGACGCACGGTGGCGGGTGCAGAGATGGGACATGCGCTTGGACCGCCAGAAGGATATAGCCCTGCACATCACCGTGCTTAGTTATATTAGTCCTACATCTCTTTTTTTTTTCGTTTCTAATAATTAGATGGTTAAAATCATTTCTGGTTAAATTGGTTCTTTGATCAGCAGTAATGTCTGCTGTCTTACTTTGATGATTTGATATTTTTATATGTTCTGGAGATTAATAGGTGAAATTGCACATCTAAACAGTTTGTACACTACTAAGGATAAAATTCAAGAAATTTTAAGGGTGCGAAACTAGACATATTGGAGAATGTGTAGAACTAAACAATATAGATCCAGAAGAACGGAGAAGTTAAATGCCTAGAAAACAATATAGTTCCAGAAGAACGTAAGTATGAACCAATACCAAAGGGGACAGGTAGAAACAGATCGAAAATTGCCATAATTCCGGCAAAAGCTTTTGAAACATTGTGAAATTTTAGCTAAAATTTGAAAAACCTAAACAAATGTTAATTATCTGAATAAAAAATTTAAGTAGGGCAAAAAATCGTAACCCTGCCTAGGACTCACCCACATTTCAGTGACTCGTTTGCCGAGTGCCCACAAATAGAGTACCAATCATTATTGGTAACCCTACTTACCCAACCAAATACTAAAGTCACCGGAGTGACAGATCACCAACTACTCATACGTGACACCTAAATAAAGTCAGCAGAGTGACGACAGACCACCACCGAAGAATATAGTAGAAGACCAGCTCCATCAACATCCAGTGCTTCTTGACTTTTTGGTCACGGAGAGTAATTCCAAAGCTCTAACCCAAAAGGCAGCATAACACTAATTCTAGTCCATCAATCTACTCAAATGATATGAGTGGCACCGATCAACTCACCAATGAAGCTGTTGAAAGTTTGTACTAGTTTCAAACCAGAAGGCAATAGATGATACACTTGTACACTAAGCGTTGAGAGAAGTTTTCTACATATCTTCGTTCTAGTCACTGCTGCATCCTCACCAATGCAATGCATCACAAAAAACTTAATAATCTTCTGTTATGCGTTCAACAAAGATATATATGTGCTGGTTCATTACTATACACCATGTCAGACCAACATTATGTCAGTTCATATTAAAGCAAAAGCATCATCTTATCCCAATAGTTTGGTTTTGTACCACTTCGCAGAGCGCTGCGAGCCTGGGACATGTGCATGATGAGCATGTTTATGGATCGGATCGGATCTGAGTGCATTTGTTCAATCTGACAATTATTACACTTTAGTTACTGACCATGAAACAAAGATGAAAATGACAAGACTTGTGTCTCCACTACACAACTAGCTAGCAGTTGACATGATCACACGACAAGCAAACTGTTGAGCATGTGTAGAACAGGAATATTATCTTTTTTCCTGAAACAAGTAATACCTTAGAAGGAACAATTAAAAATATAGAGGCACCTTGTCTGAAAAAAATGGAGTAACAACTTATACAATACCAGTATTTCGATTGGGCCAAAGATGAGGACAGTGTAGAAGCGCTTGACGTAGGAGTCAGCAAGGAAGGCTGCTGGGATGGAGAACATGTGCAGCGCGGCAAAGAAGTTGCTCGCCATCGTAGAGGCCCTCGCCACATCCATGTGCATCTCCTCGCGCAGGTAGCTTACAAGATTCAGTATGTTGGCAATGTTGGCTGCGTTGCTGAGCAGCACCAGCGCTGCAAGGAAGATCGAGGTGCACGAACAGGTAAAAACGGTGAGCAGGACGGAAGCAGCCTTGTGCATGTGGAACGGAACGTTTGATAGAGAAACCGATTGCTAAGATCAACCATGGCGATGTCAATGTCCAGTGAAACAAAATAGGTCACGTCTGTCTGAATTATTGGAGAGAACAAAAAAAGCAGGAGTAGGTAAGATGACTAGATGAGCAACCTAGCTAAAGAAGACATTATAATAAGCTATCTAAACCAGATGTGTGTTGTGTGCAACTGTGCATATATACTTTTAGATTATGAGAAAGCAGATCTGAAACACTTTGAAAAGGGAACTTTATATCATCGACGATTACTGGATTCAACAGTTGAGCAAGGGTCTGAGAGCACTCAAAAGAAACAGGCCCCATGAACTATGGATGCTATGCTAGTACTACTGGCCTACCATGAATGAAGATTGAAGCTCTCACTCCTCCGTGCTTCTTGGTGTTCACCGGCCGTCCTCTCCAGTCCACAAGGCCTGATGAACCGCCCATTCCTCTCTCTCTCTCTCTCTCTCTCTCTCTCTCTCTCTCTCTCTCTCTCTCTCTCTCTCTCTCTCTCTCTCTCTCTCTCTCTCTCTCTCTCTCTCTCTCTCTCTCTCTCTCTCTGCGCGCGCGTGTGTGTGTGAAAATCTTCCAGATTATGCTCTGCAATCTAAGCTTGTTTGTTGGCTCATGCCTGGTGCTATGTGTAGCGGCTCTTCTCTCGGCAGATCGATGAAGAAAACAGGTCTGAAAGAAGGCTTAACAAAAGGAAGCAGTGTCCACTGTCCAGTGAGGAACAAACCACCTGTCAAAGGATGTCCAACAGTCCAAGGACAGTGAAACGACACCAACAAAGACAATGATCGTGTCTTAATGAATACTTAATTTGTGCTTGTTGAACAATACTCATAGATCTCCTTCCTACAAAACTGTGGATTACGTCACATTTGTTGACTGGGCTCCTGAAATTCTCTTTTGTAGACTCAGCCACTAGGGAAAAAATATATAAATGTCACCACAACCGGCCCCAACCTACGAATTATGAGCTTTCTTAAAGTCACTACGGAAAACAGAGACTTTGCCAAGTGCAAAATTCTTTACCGAATGTCAAAAAAAAATAGACTCGGCAAAGGACTTCTTTGCCGAGTGCCACACTCTCGGCAAAAGCGTAGCACTCGGCATAGGTTGACCCGCGTAACGGTGTTCGGCCACGTTCTTCTTTGCCGAGTGCCTGTTGTTAGGCACTCGGCAAAGATTTAATTTTTTTAAATTTCTTTGCTGAGTGTTCCAGATCTGGCACTCGGCAAATTTTTTTTGAAAATACTTTGCCGAGTGCCCCTGGCGCGGCACTCGGCAAAGATTTTTTTTTTAAATGTCTTTGTCGAGTGCTGCCCTGTGAAGGCACTCGGCAAAGAGGAAATTTTTTAAAAAAATTTAGAACCCTCTTTGCCGAGTGTCTTATTCGTGGCACTCGGCAAAGACCCCCTTTGCCGAGTGCCATGCCCCAGCACTCGGCAAAGTTTTTTTTTGTTGTTGTTTGCCTCCAAATTTTTTGTGCAGCCCTTTTAAAGCGCCAGGAACTCCTAGTTAGAATTTGGGGATTTTTTGTGGCTTTTTGATATATTTAGTTACTTTATTTCTTTTACTTGAATTTTTTTGAAAAATATAATTTTGAACCGCACGTGGTACGAATAATGGAATTTAATGATTCAAAAAATGATAATCATGTTACTGAGTGTAGTGTGAGGCCGTATCCAGGAATGAACCCAAAATTTCGGACATCTTGTTCACGAAACATGACCGCGAACTTGCGTGCGAAGTGTTGTTAGATTCTATAAAAAGCAAACGAAGTCCGAAAATCATGAAACTTATTGAGATGTCGTGATATCATATGTGGAGGCTATGATAAAAATTTCAGAAGATTCCGTGCACATTTTCACGTACGATGCTTACAAACGAGGACATCTCTACATGTGATATCATATCACATGTAGAGATGTCCTGGTTTGTAAGCATCGTACGCGACAACGCGCACCGCCCCCACGCCGCCACCGCTCGCGCGCCCGCGCTGCCCGCGCCCTGCCCCCGGGCTCGCCCTGCCCCCTGCTGTGCCCGTGCCTGACCCCGTTCCTAACTCCGACGACCCCGACTCTGACCCCGACGCCGCCCGCCCCTACCCCCGGCGCCCGTCAGGTATGCCTTCTCTCTTGTTGTTGTCGTGGTAGTGATAGTTGTAGTAGTATTAGTTGTACTAGTAGTGCTAGTGGTAGTAGTAGTAGTAGAAGTAGTGGTAGTAGTAGTACAACTAGTGGTAGTAGTAGTAGAATTAGTGGTAGTAGTAGTAGAAGTAGTGGTAGTAGTAGTAGTAGTTGTTGTAGCAATAGTGGTGGTAGTAGTAGTAGAACTAGTGGTAGTAGTAGTAGCAATAGTGGAAGTAGTAGTAGAAGTAGTGGTACTACTTGGATATATTCTTCTGCATGGATTGATATCCAAATTACATGGCTTCTCTTGAGACATGTGCTTGTCGGCCATCGTGTTGGAGTTTTTTTGCAGGTTTCGGAAACCTCACCGTGCAGGGGAGGTTCTGCTAATTTTTTTTAAATGATAGTATTTTGTTCTATTTTTATAGAGAAGAGCCCGTTGGAGCCGAGTCGGAGTTCCCATCGCCGTGCCGGTCTACCTGCACCACGCCGCCTCACCACTGCATCGAGCCGCCATGGCCCCGCTAGCCTGACTCCGCTGCCACCCTAGGTATAACCCCTCTTTCCATATCATGGTCGTAGATCGCGTAACCCAGTTAGACGTCTCCCGTTCGAAAGAGATACGGTTGGAGGTATGTAGATCTTTACATATCTATGACCATATCTGTTTCGGATTGTCCACGTTTTTTGGACAGCCCACAGATGCGTAGATGGGTTAGTTTCCATGGTCTGCTCCGGTCCAAGACAGAGTTTCAGCATCACCTCCCTGTTGTTCTCTGGATACGCACTCTTCTTTGGTAGAACATGTATCTGGAGAACAACAGGGAGGTGCTACTAAAATTCTATCTCGGATAGGAGTAGAGCATAGAAACTAACCTCATCTATGCATCCACGGGTGGGATTAGGACATATCGTCACCTATTAGATAGTAGAAACACTATGTAGATGCAATTGATGGTTACATTACTCGCTGATACATATGTTAGAGGATGGATGACCGTCAGTGGATGTACACGGGCTAGAGAAGTCAGAGTGATTACACCACGGAATGGATGAACAAGACCGATGCTTTCTTGAACAGTGCATTTGGCAAGGCTGCTAAAGGACATTGCCTAGTTTTGTGTCCCTACAGCAAATGTGGAAATAGGAGGAGGGTAAACAAGATGGAAATGGGTAAACATCTTATGAAGAATGGATTTACGCCGGACTACACCCAGTGGGTCCACCATGGTGAAGCCCATCGTATGAGAGAGGAGGTGGTGAGACTACAGGTGGAGGCTTTTGATGCTGATGCCGAGGTACCAGACATGTTAGATGACTTTCACCAAGGACAGTTCGATGAGGGATGTGAGAAGGAGGAGATGGAGGCAGCCGCATAGGTGTTCTACGACATGATGGACTCAGCACAGAAACCCCTTCACGATCGGTCAATGGTATCTCATCTGGATGCCATTGGACACTTAATGGGGTTGAAGTTCGAGTTAAACTTAAGTCGACCTGGCTTCGATAAGATGTTGGCCGTGATTGGCACCCTGCTTCAGGAGGGCCACATTCTGCCAAAGAGCATGTATGAGTCACAGAAACTCCTTCGAGCACTTAAGATGCCATATGAGCAGATACATGCTTGTCCGAAGGGGTGCGTCCTATTTAGGAAAGAACATGAACATGCAAAGTTCTGTCCAAAGTGTAAATCCTCTAGGTACCTGGAGGTAGACTCTGATGATGGCTAGAAGAGGCAACTTACGATCCCCGTAAAAATCCTACGGTACCTTTTGTTCCTACCGATGATCCAATGGCTATACATGACCGAGGAATCCGTGAAATAGATGACATGGCACAAAAATGGCAAATGGTACAATCCTGACAAGATGGTACATCCATCCGATGGTGAAGCTTGGATCCGCTTTAATGACAAACATCGTGACAAAGCAGATGAGGCTCGTAATGCACATATCGCACTGGCAATAGATGGGTTCAATCCTTATGGAATGATGGCTGCCCCATACACATGTTGGCCCGTCTTCGTTATCCCCCTTAATCTCCCCCTCGGTGTCTCCTTTCAACGACATAACATATTCTTGTTGTTGATAATTCCTGGACACCAAGGGAGTAATATGGGTGTGTTCATGGAGCCCGTATTTGATGAATTGGTCCGTGCTTGGGACGAAGGGGTATGTACATATGATCGAGCTACAAATACAACCTTCAAAATGCACATTTGGTACCACTACTCCCTGCATGACTTCCTAGCGTATGGGATATTCTACGCCTGGTGTGTTCATGGGAAGTTCCCATACCCAATATGCAAGGAAGGTGTGAGGTTCATTTGGTTGCAGAAGGGTGGCAAGCATTCATCGTTCGATAGATATCGTCAATTCCTATCTCTTGACCATCCATTCAGACAAGACATCAGGAACTTTATGAAAGGTGTCAAAGTGACAAACCCTGCACCGTGGATGATGACTGGTGCTGAGGTTCATGCTCAGATAGATGCTCTCGTGCCTAATGACGAAGGTGGGTTTGTGGGATATGGTGAGCAACATATGTGGACTCATATCTCAGGCATGACGAGACTCCCCTATTTCGATGACCTTCTTCTGCCACATAACATTGATGTAATGCACACTGAAAAGAATGTCACCGAGGCACTTTGGGCAACACTCATGGACACTGAAAAGTCTAAGGACAACCCTAAGGCTAGAGTGGACCTAGCAACATTGTGCGATAGACCAAATCAAGAGATGCAGCCTCCTAGTCATGGTAAGACCTGGAGAAGGCCTAAGGCTAATTCGTCTTGAAAAAGGACCAAAGGAGGGAAGTACTTGAATGGATCAAGACGCTAATGTTCCCTAATGGGTATGAAGCGAATCTAAAGAGGGGAGTGAACTTAGGCACTCTGTGAGTAAACGGGATGAAGAGTCATGACTACCACATATGGATTGAGCGGCTTCTTCCGGCAATGGTTCGAGGCTATGTCCCGGAGCATGTCTGGCAAGTGCTGGCAGAGTTGAGCTACTTATTCTGCCGCTTTGTGCCAAAGAGCTCTCTCGGACCGTCATTAATAACTTGGAAAAGCGGCACCCGTGTTGCTTTGTAAGTTGGAGAAGATCTTTCCACCCGGCTTCTTCTTGCTGATGCAGCATTTGATTGTGCACCTCCCGTATGAGGCATGGATGGGGGCATATAGAACCATTGGTGCTATCCAATCGAGAGATGTCTGAAGACTCTTTGCAAAAAAATGTAGAAATAAAGCCAAAATTGAGGCTTCCATTGCAGAGACATACATTCTAGAGGAGGTGTCGAACTTCATAGAGAAATACTACACTGAGAAACTTCCTAGCATTTATAATCCACCCCCTCGTTACAATGCTGGCAAAAATGAATCGAACCTCAGCCTTTTCCAAGGGCAACTTGGAAGCGCAAGTGCATCGACCACTAAGCAATTGAAAAATGAAGAGTGGCGCAGTATCATGCTATATGTGTTGACCAACCTTATCAAGGTGCAACCGTTCATTGGGTAAGTTCTAAACGAACTTATTTCATTTCGTCGTATGTCCTTATTTCTTTGTCCAACCCCCTTGTTTCTCATTGGTACAGGGAATTTCTTCGTCAATCCTGGCATGGATCAAGGCAACCTACCCCACAAGAAAATGATACCCTTCTTTCACGGGGTGCGGGACCAGGGAGCCCCGATTTCATTTGTTGGTTCAAACAGAAAGCCCAAACTGATGCATCTATAAGTGATGAGCTGAGATAGGTTGCAAACGGCTGTGTCGTTAGGGTCAAGTCATTTACCGGTTATGATGTTAATGGATATCGTTTTCACATAGCAAGCTACGAGCAGAGTCGGTCCAATCGAAAAACCACAAACAGCGGAGTTGTTACGTCCAGCACTGATGGACTTGACTATTATGGAAGAATTGAAGAAATCTACAAACTATCATTCTATGGTTCCAAACCTCTTACTCATGTCATATTCAAATGCCATTGGTTTAATCCTGGAGTAACGAGACAGACCCCTAAGCTTAGGCTAGTCAAGATTCAACATGATTCCATCTATCCAGGAAAAGATGTCTACATTGTGGCTCAACAAGCCGTCTAGGTTTATTATACGTCATACGCGTGCAAAGACGCTGAGCATCTTAAGGGTTGGTCTATTGTGCACAAGGTATCACCACTCGGTAAACTACCTGTCCCAAACGATGAAGATTACAACTTCAACCCAAACACATATGATGGAGAGTTCTATCAAGAAGAGGGACTACAAGGAAGGTTTGACATAGACTTAACCGAAGAGATAGGAATGGAAGTAGACAATGAAAGGGATGATGACGAGGACGTAGGAGACGAGGTGCAAAATCTAAAGGACATACAAATGCTTGAGCGATTACGTTTTGGCAATGACAATGAAGACAACATTCCTCCTTCGGATAGTGTTGATGAGTTGGACAATGTTGATAGTGATGACGAGACCTATGATCTAGCTAATCTCAATCATGAAGATTATTTCTAATACATGTAATACTATGTTTTTTGTAATTATGTTTTGTTCATTTTTGCAAATATTTCTAATACATGTATTACTATGTTTTTTGTAATTATGTTTTGTTCATTTTTTCACCTATTTCTAATTACGTCTTGTTTTTCTTTTTTATTGCAGGTGATTGAACAAAGATGGCGGGCAACCGTCATAGGTCCGTGAACTCAATATACCAAAGACCACGCCGGCTGCAGGAGGAGGCGGAGGGGGCGGCAGAGGGATCAGATAGGAGGAGGAGGACTGCCAGACGCAGGAGGGGGCCATCTCCTCCCATGTCACGTGAGGGGGAGCTAGAGGAGGAGGTGGCGCTCGTGGATGAGTCGGACGATGAGCTGGTTCGGCAGACGGACGAGGAGGAGGGGCCGCATGAGGACGACGAGTTGGAGGCGGTAGGCACGGGTTCCGCTTCCTCCGACTCCTCTTTGAGTGTCTACTTGCGAGGTCCTACGAGCCTTCCACATGTTCCGCTTCCTCACCAACGCCCAGTGATTCGCCCCGAAGGGCAAAAGTAAGTAACTGTATATGTTATCACCACTACTTCATATGATATGATGAAAAAAACTAATATTTTTTCTTAATCACTTGTGTAGGAACTGGGTGGTTGTGTCAGGTGGTAATGCATGGCTAGTCAACGGCATCCTAGGTCTTCTATGTAGGCAACACTTCCCCGGCATTGTCACGTATGCATCGAAGACGGAGCCGGCCTACTTGTTTGACCACTACGCCGTCACCACCGATGCGAAGTACCCCAACAAGGCGGCGCGGGTGAAGGCAGAGCTTTGGGTAAGTCTCCCTCGCACAACATTGCTCAATACGTCGCATTCATTGGACTTTTCTTAAAATAATGAATGGATACATCGCTTTTGTATGTAGACTTATTATAGATGCGATGAGGGATTTGAGGCCAGGGCAGAGCAGGTGACTACCAAAGCTTGTAGAAAACTCGTCTCCGACATGCATCACGAGGTGCGCATCTAGGCCATCGTAACCTACTACGGGTCAAAGCTTGGAGAGAGGAAAACTAAGAAAGACGCAAGAGAGATGCAGCTGATCCAGGAGCAGTACCTTGAGGTAAATGAAGAACATCAATATTGATTCGTTTTGAGATTAAGTTGGTTTAATTTGATCTTCTTATATGTCTAATACTTAATGACGTGTAGATGATTTCCTGGTGGTGCCAAGCGTATCCCGAGTGCTGGGCGATGATGGTGGACAGGTGATTCATGGAGGAGTACCTCAAGATGCACAAGGATGCCCAGGACCATCGTTTGCAGATGCAAGGTCCAACACACCATCAAGGCAGCCGCAGCCTCACCGGATACAAACAAGCATGGGTACGTGAATTCATTTATCTATTGTGACGCTCAGTTCTGCCTGATTTCTAATCATCGTGCTGTCTTTCTCCTAGTCGGCGTCACATAGTGGCCAGGCTTGCTCAGACTTCCAGGCATGGTGTATGGCCCACAAGGGCAAGGCGACGTCCGACGTCTCCTTCAACCTAGAGGACCCGCCCGAGGCATATACGAACCTGAGCGTCCACTCCCGCATCAGTGAGTACACTGAGGTGGCGAGGTCGCTCCATGGGTCAGACCACGATTCAAGCACCCAAGACTTCGATGGAGAGGCCGTCATGAGGGTGGGGCAAGGCAAGAAGCATGGGCAGTTCTGGCTTGGCGATGGCATCATCGACACGACCTCTACTCCCTCTCTCTCCCAGATCTGAGCATGGAGCACGAGCAAGAGCCCGGCCATTCGCACACGGCCGACTGCTGCACAGCACCGGGTCAACATACTCGAGGTTATTCCTGTTTTACTCGTCACACATTGATCTTTACACACCTTAATTAGCTTTGCATTACTAAAACATTGGAGTGAAATATTACAGGCCCGGCTGGAACAAGAAATGAGGCAACGTCTGGAGCTGGAGGCCAGGCACCAGAGGATGGCAGCCTAGCTGGAGGCCGAGCGGGCCGAGCGGCAGGCCCAGGCGTAGAGGCTGGCGGACGTTACAGAGTTCCTACAAGGACTTGGGCAACGTGTGGGCTTCTCTCTGCCACCTGGGCTGTTGGTTCCACCTCCGCCTCCGCGTCCTGCAGCTACAGCTACTCCTGTGAGTATGAAAGTTTTTTACTTTCGCTTATGCTTTGCTTGTATGGCCTCTACCTTCCTAAATGAGCTATCCAAATAATCTTGTCTCACATGCAATCTTTTCTCCTTTGTGCAGTCTCCATCTGACGGTGGTTCGAATAATTCACCTCATGCACCTCCGAATGATGGAGCTGAGCCTTCATCACAGTCGCCTTGGCCGAGATTAGTGCACGTTGTATTTTTTCATTTGTTGTTCACTTTGTGATATACTTTTGATGCACTTGTGGATTTTGATGGACTTGTGGATTTATTTGGATGGACTTGAGCACTTATTATTATATATGTGATATATATTGTGATGGATGTGATATGTGCGGATGGATGTGTGGATGAATGAAATATATATGTGATGGATGAGATATATATGTGTGGATGAGATATATATGTGATGAATGAGATATATATGTGATGGATGAGATATATATGTGATATATGTTTGTATGAATTTATTTGTCATGATGGAATGTAAAAAAAATTGTAGTTTTGGGTCACTTTGCCAAGTGTTGCACTCGGCAAAGGACCCCTTTGCTGAGTGCAATGGTCACAGCACTCGGCAAAGCTGAAAAAATGGGTGTCCAAAAAATCATTTTCCCAGGTTTGCCGAGTGCTGTGACCATGGCACTCAGCAAAGAACTTTTAAAAAAAAATCAAACTTTACCGAGTGCCGGACAGAGGGCACTCGGCAAAGAAAAAAAAAATTAAAAAAATTCAAACTTTGTCGAGTGCCGGAAAAAGGGCACTCGGCAAAGATTTTTTTTTAAAAAAAATCAAACTTTGCCGAGTGCCGGATAGAGGGCACTCGACAAAGAATTTTTTTTTAAAAAAAATTCAAACTTTGCCGAGTGCCGGATAGAGGGCACTCGGCAAAGAATTTTTTTAAAAAAAAAATTCAAACTTTGCCGAGTGCCGGACAGAGGGCACTTGGCAAAGAAATTTTAAAAAATAAAAATAAAAAATCTTTGCTGAGTACCTGAAGGTTGGCACTCGGCAAAGAAATTTTGTAAAAAAAAAATAAAAACTCTTTGCCAAGTGCCTGATGGGTTGGCACTCGGTAAAGTTTTTTTTTAAAAAAAATAAAAAATCTTTGCCGAGTGCCTGTAGGGTTGACACTCGGCAAAGTGACCATCAACGGGACCAGCGCCATGACGGTCGCTTTTCTTTGCCGAGTGTCCCCGGGGCACTCGGCAAAGCCTTTACTGAGTGTCCGATAAAAGACACTCGGCAAAGAGGGCTTTGCTGATCAATTTTTTGCCGTGTGTTCTTTGCCGAGTGCCGCACTCGGCAAAGGCTTTGCCGAGTGCAGTCTGGCCTTTGTCGAGTGCCTCAGGCACTCGGCAAAGAACCTGAATCCAGTAGTGAGGAGTTGGTATTGGAAAGCTGGTACTTCTAGGTATTTTTGTGTGTAAATATTGCTGGCATTGATTTTAAAAAGCAATTATTGGAATAAGAGTTATTTTACTACGGCCATAACTGTAATTGCATTTTATCTCCAATAGTAATTGTTCAGCCCCATATACCCTCCTCTCGGCTCGTCTCTTAGTCAAGAGCTCCCATCCAAGTTAGGTCTAGCCGCTGCCATGTTGCTCATCTTGTTTAATCAATCTCTGCCCCACACCTTTTACGCCACCTAGGCGGCCCGGTGATATTTGCCAGTTGCTATGTCCCTCATCTCGTATTATCATGTTCTTACCGCTTTTAGCCCAGACAGTCTCACGCTGCCACCCAATTAAGTCTGGGAGGTCAGGTTTCTATCTTCTAGTGAGGCATTTGCTCGAGGTCTTGTCTCGAGGGTAGTCATCCCACCAACTCATTGCCCTCCACGAGCATTGAGGGCACTTTGAGGTAGACTTACCCATCAGCAGGTGCTGGATCTTTGGTCCGATTGGTGCTAGAGGTGGTTCGCTCGACTACGTACGGGAGGAAGTTTGTCTCAATCGTGTGGGGTGTCTAGCAGATTGGTCATTGCACTCAAGAAACAGGCTAATGGTATGTGAAGGAGTACATCGATGAACAAAACAATAACGCACATTTAATTATACCTATAAATGTATGCAATAACCATTAACCTATTCATGTTGGCAATGTTACAATTACGAGCCCATAAACGTAAGACAATGGGAGACAAAACACTATATAAACATTCCACAGCAACATCTTAGCCATTCATGTGGGGCTTATGCACTAGTACATGTTGGCATGTAACAGGGAGAAAATAGCCGAGGGTTTCACAATAAAATTTGAACAGTACTTTTTTCCTTGAATTTATCATAATCAATTAACATTGCACTAACATATGCCTCCCTATCAACTTCAGGTACAAATGAATGTTTGTAGGTGCAAAATATGCTCTAGGCTACTATGTTGTTCTGAGTGAAATATGCGTCGATTAGACATTAGACTCAAGCGCATCCTCTAACCATTCAGTGCAAGATGTAATTCAATCCTAAATTGTTAACGTACTACAAATGCACAAGTCAGTACAACAAATAAGTGCAAGATACCATAACAAAGACGACAAGCATGCCACAAATAAATAAAGCAACAAAATTTCCACTTGGCTAAGTTGCTCTGTCAGCTACCTGTCTTTGTACGCACTACTACCATCCATTCTTCGTGTAAACTAACCATATTAAACATTGTGCTTTTCGGCTTGCCCATACACATAAAGATGGACCTAGTGATATGAAAACATGCTGTCTAAAAATTCCACACAAACATCTTCATATCAAAGTTGACTAGTACAAAAACCAATTTTAGAGCTGCCTGGCTAGCATGCCAAATTGCCTCTAGGCTTTGCAAGAAACTAGCTTAGCTTTTATTATCCCAGATGTTCATAGTTATATCTCATCCCTATCACAATCTACTGGAGACTTGTTGTCCTTGTCGACCACTCTTTGGTCATTCCTATAGACATACCTCCGGGCCCAGTAGAGGTAACCCTAAGAATGACAGGAGCTCAATAACACAGACCAACCAATAGAATGAATCAAGCTTACTCCTGTTAAGATTTGCTCCATCCAGCCACCCTTGCTTCCTACCACCGTCCCTCGTGACCCGATTCACTAACTGAATAAGCAAAGTCACAAGCCACGCTGCCACTCCTATCATACAGTAGAAAAGGGAGCTCCCAATGGACTTCATACCGATAGAAGCCTCGCTATAGAAGAACTCGAGAAGCCCGACAAAAGAAGTAACATCCACAACCCCAACGAAGAAGAACTGAAACACAAGCCAGAAGACAGACATTGGAACCGGAGCAGGTGAATCCATGAGGCCACTTTGTTCTGCAACACTCTTCCTCTTCATCTCCACAATGGCTGCAACCCCACTGGCCATAATAGCGGCAACAAAGCCAATGCCAATGCGCTGGAGGTGAGTGACACCACCCACATAACCAGTCTTCTTGCGCAGGAATGGAACGATAAATCTGTCATATACCACTAGCACGACCAGCTGAAAGACTGTTGGAATGACAAAGATCGTCGCTGGGGGCACATTGATCGCGCCAAACCTCGTGTTCATGGTATTGCCTTGCTGAACAGTGAATGTGAGGATTATAGAAGCAGGCATGTAGCCAAGCGCAGAGGTGATGAAGATCGGAATCATGCGGATAACAATCTTGGTCTCCTCTACTTGATGTACAGTGCAGAGGGGCCAGGATCCTCCTTTTCCATTATCTATGGCAGCTTTGTCTAGGCACCTTACACATGCAGTGATTAACAATCATTAAGATATTATATGCAAGAGAGAGAGTAAGATAACTTAACGCATGGATTTTGAACATACTGTAATCCTTTTGTTCTTTCTAGAACTTCAACTCCTTTTGCATTGCCTCCGGTGATCTGATTCAATCCATCTGGATTGTTGTACAATTGAAGGTTTCTGTTCTTGAATGCAGCAGCAAGTACCTTTTACACACAATTAAATTTTGCAAAACTGGTGAGATGGGATCAAAAAAGTTACTCTCTTGTCTTTACAAGAAGTTCTAAAAAACAATTTATCATCTGCTGCACAAATTTCAAACGCTAAAAGCATAGAAAGCATGCACATGCATGGAACAATTCCTAATAATCCTTACCTGCAAAATTCTTGTGAAAGGGCTTCCAGATGGCAATCGATTCCGGTAAAATGGGAATCCAGCAGACCAAACTGCAAGGCCCAAGAGCACGATCCCAGCACAGACCGCAAATCCAACGTCCCATCCTTTATTGTTCTCCACCCAGACGATGAGCACCAACCCAACAAGGCCCCCAAACGAGACGGCGGAGGTGTACCAGTTGAAGAAGCTTGCCTCCAGCCTCTGCTCGACAGGGTCAGATTTGTCGAACTGGTCACCACCAAGAGCTGGTAGGCATGCTCGGATGGCGCCTTCACCAATACAGATCATGAAGATGCCCAGCAGCAGAAGGCTCAGGTTGGAGCCATGGACTGGTGAGCAGTTGTTTGGGGCTTGGCATGGTGGCGGGTGCAGAGATGGGACATGAGCCTGGATGGCCAGTAGAATATAGCCCTGCCAGAAAACAGGTGTGTTTGTGTACAGAGCTTGGTGAATGGTGACCACTAAAACGTGGGCGAAATTTTATATGTTTCTACTTTTTGAGCATCTTGGTTTTTGTTATTACCGGCAAACATGCTTGTGCGTTGCAACAGGAGGAAATCAAAACTTGTATCTCTACTTAGTTACTAATATGTATATTTTGCATTTAATTCATCGGCAATGAAGCAATAATTACATTAGGACATTGACCGTCTATAAAAGTAAAATTTAGAATAATGTCAGCCAAATTAGCAAATTTCTTATGTCATACAAAATCAGTAGAAATATATAAACATACTTAATTATCCATGAAATAGCAGAAAACTTGAGTGAAAATGCGGAACCCCTGCAAGCAGCTCGCCTTGCTCGCTAGGGCTCCATCCTAGTGGCCGCGTCCGCTTCGCCGTCGCTGCCATCGGCGGCAGCTACCTCGCAACGTCCGCCACCTCCTCCCCCCTGCACCTTCTCCTCTCGCCTCCCCACCCAAACAGGTTGTCGTGGCCGCCTCGCCACCCGGCAGCCACCGCTTCCCGCGGTGCCACATCTACTGGAGGCACAACCCCAGTTGCCGCTTCCCGGTTAGATTAGACAATAAACTTCTAAGATTTATGTTCATGATTTAATTAGTTAGACCTTTATCTGATCTAGGTTATAATAAGAATCATTTTTATTCTTAATCAAATTACATCAATAATTTAGTAGTAGGAATATTTGATTATTATTAAGATTAGGGAAGGATGAAGGATCCAAAGACCCATACTATTATGTTTATTATTTTTTATGTTTATAAGAAAAATCATGAGAGAATCGGGGAAAACAAAGACGACATGCAAAATAATAAGGGAAAGGGTATGAATGGGCTTGATAGTCCAGAAAAGAAAAAAAAGGAAAAAGAAGAAGAAAAAACAAAAAGAGGAAATCAGGAAAAGAAGTGGAACGAATATGAAAATGAAAAACGGATCGGATACAGGGAAAAAATGAATTTACTATATATAGTAATAGTATTGGGTATGGACTTTTTTTTGCCTAGGAGTATAGACTCTTTGGTTAAATATAGACCATATACAACCCAATACGTTTTGAAATCGGACTCTGTATTGCGCTAGACAAGAGTTATTCTAACTCGTATGCGCATGGATTGTATATATATAAGTCTGGATGGAAGAAACTCTCCAACGGTGGAACCCATATTTATGGTGCAAGAAATGATGATGTTTTCTTACAAATGTTGACACCATTTTTTTTTTTGCAAAAAAAATGTGTCAACATCATGTATACTTGCCTGAACATCCGGTTGCCCAAGTTATGATTGCCAGAAATGAAAATAAGCTAAGTATGGCCACATGCACAATGGATTGAGGCACCTTTTGGAGTAAGTCAAAGAGAAGAGCTAGCTTTGCAGCGATATTTTTACTAGTTATGCTAGCTACTTTTCACCTAAAGAGTCAAGGGCTGCAGGAGCTATTATGCTGTAGTAAGAACGAGTTAAAGATATACCAGGATCTCAATAGGTGCGAAAATGAGAACGGTGTAGAAGCGCCTGATGTAGGAATCCGCGACGAAGGCTGCCGGGATGGAGAACATCTGCATGACGGCCAAAAACATGGTGCTGGTCGTAGAGGCGGCCGCGACTCCCATGTTCATTGTGCCACGCAGGTAGCTCACCATGTTCATGCTGTTGCCGATGTTGACTACGTTGCCGAGCCATACCAGGACTGCAAGCACGCGCAGATAGAGCAAAGAACGGTGAACATTATTTGTCAGGTTTAATTTATTGCAGCGGGAGTATAAACATCATCGCAGAGCAAAACAATGTATTCAAAATGATAATTAAGGTGAAAAAGAGCGTCGATTACAGTGGATAAACATTGAAGCTCTCACTCCCCCATGCTTCTTGGTATCAACCGGCCTCCCTCGCCAGTCCACAAGCCCTGTTGTGCTGCCCATTCTCTCTCTCTCTCTCTCTCTCTCTGCGTGGGTGTTGAGTGACTGACTGAATATATAATCTACAAGTGAGGACCAAGTTATATATAGGTGGAAGGTAGGGTTTGCTGGTGAAAGAAAAATATCCTATTAAGCAGGAATAGCATGGGCATGGATGTTGACGACTCACCAGTGAACACCAGTCACCATAACGTCACAAGTGAACACCACGGAAAGGAGCGTTACTATAACGTCACACTGTTAATATATAACTATCAGAAGTTGACGACTCAGCAGTCACCATTCACCAACTACATCTTGCAATAATAAGAGGCACGAGCGAGCAACTCAATAATGCTAAGGATCGATGCGGGCCCGTATAGGACTGAATTAGCTAGCTATTCCTAGTGTCGGACTTCTCTAATGAAGCTGGCAGCTAATTACTCCATCCGTCCCAAAATATATATCAGTCGTTTTCGCTTCCCAAAAAATAATTTTAACAAAATATTAATATTTATGATACATAATTGGTATCATTGGAAAGATCTTTGAATCTAATTTTTTAATAAATTTATTTAGAGATACAAATGTTATACGCATTTTCTATAAATCGAGTCAAATTTGCGGCACGAAAACCAAAAGCGACAGATAATTTGGGACAGAGGGAGTAAGACCTTAGCTACTTTGTCAGCTATGAACCTGCACTTCTCCTCGTGGAATCGACATAGGCATTGCTTAACCGGCCTCGAGCTAAGTTTAATCTTTAGGGAGTGCTCTGCGACCATCCTCGAGACATCAGGCACATGCCAAACAGCTTCCATGCAAAGATGTTTTTATACTCGGAGGGTCATGCTGATGTTGGTAGTCTTGGATTTTCACTAGCGTCAAGCTGGATGCACTTGGTGTCATCCGACGTCTTGAACGCCATGGTTGGGACACCGGACTCTAAAGTTGCCTTGGTCTTCACTGCCTTGATGAGCTCGTACTTGTCATAAGCAATCACGACATCGGTGAGCTCGGCACCCTCCTTGTCCCATTCTAATAGGATCTAGATGGCTAAAAGGTGAATAGTCTATAAAAATTTTCCTACAAACCTACAAATACTAGAGCAAAGTGGTTAGTATAATAAATGGCCCAAATAGCTTCTACTTTGACACCCAAAGCAAGCCCCTAAACAATGCTAGGACCTTGGTCTCTAATCTAAGTCACACAAACAAGCAACCTACTAACAAGACTAAAGAGCTACAACTAGCTAAAGCTACTAAGAAAGCCACTACACTAGTTACACCTTCAAAGAGCTAACACTACTTTACACTAGCTCAAGGCACACAACAACCACACTAGCAAGAATATGAATGTAAAAGCAAGAGTGATAGTAAGCAAACCATACGGGGCAAGTGATGATAGAAGATATATCCCTGAGGTTTAGTTGCTTGCCGACAACCTATGTCCTTGTTGTGGCGAGTCCGATCCCCACTTGATGGTTCACGAGCTAATTGGCCTCACATGTCAAACCCACCACTTGGGTGCTGCAAGAAGCACTCAAGAGGTGCACACCAACTTGCCATGATTCCACTAGAGTTGCCCTTCACGATCTCCCACGAAGATGAGCACAAGAGCCTCTTACAATAGCTTCGATCGAAGCCAACAACAATCACCAAAGCTGCTCAATGATCCTTCCAATCACCGGGCCAGCTAGGTGACGACAAGCACCGAGAGTAACAAGAGATCCACCAGCCCAACTCGTCCAACTAGTGCCACAAAATGCAAGGACGTGATGCAAATGCACTAGAGGCTCTCCAATATATCTCACCAAAATGAAGAATCAAAGGATAAAAGTGAGTGGAGTGTGTTTCTCAGACATCAAGAGGTGTGCATAAGTGTATGGGGTGCCAAGAGTGTGGATAAGGCCGGCCACCAAGTCTATTTATAGACCCCCCTCAACAAACCAACCATTATCCTCTTGATGCAGTTTCTGCAGGGGAACCGGACATGTCCAGTGGCACATCGGACACCGCACAAGATGCCCCAATGGCTACTTTCCAGTGGCCTGAAAACTAGATGATGGACCTGTTCACATGTCCGGTGAGTACAATGCCCAAAACCACCAAAAAACATGCTCTCTATAACCCCTGTTCGGTGCGGCGTTGTAACACCCTAAAATTTGCAATATTTTAAAATAGGAGAATTTGATTTATTATGCATTTTTGTGGGAATTTGAATTTATAAAAATAATAAAATTTTATCAAATTAAAATCAAATATAAGGTTACCTACATGTATGTGCATTCATGTTCCTGCATAATGTTTTTGTATTGTGTGGTTTGAAAATCAAACTTCAAAATGATTTGAATTTGCATTTCAAAATTGGTTTGGAAATTAGAAAAAAGGGGGAAATAATTTTCTTTCTCTCCCTATTCGGCCTGTTGGCCCAGCCAGACGCGACGCGGCGCGTTCCAGCTCCAGCGCTGGCCCGCTCCTTCTCCGTGCCCCGCTTCTTCCGCAGCGGCCTAGCAAATTAGGCGGCCCAGCATTTGGCCCAGCCGCGCCCACGCCGCGCGCTCTCCTCTCCTCCCTCCCGCTGACAACCTAGTCCCACCTGTCAGTAGTGCCTTGCTTCACCCACGCTGTGTCCGCCTCGGGCACAACTGCGCCGCCACCTCCGACTCCGCGCCGGCCACGCCTGCTCCGTTGTCGTGCCGCCCAAGCTACCTCCGCCTCATAAAACCAGATGCCCATGTTCGCCGCTCCCAATCTCAAGCTCTAGAGCTACAGCCACCCTCGCCGAGATGCCAAGCCGCCGTGACCTAGCGCTACCGCCGACGTTGTCCGCCTCGCCATGCGCCACATCAACTCTGTCCGCCCTGCGCCTTGCTAAGGTACCCGAACGAGCTCGCCATCGTCTCCTTTAGCTTCCCGTGCTTTTGCTTCGTTCAATGGTGGTCCGTAGACTGTAATCAACGAGCGTCGCCCGTCGTCGTCCATGGCGCTGCCGTGTTGCTCGCCGCCGGCCGGCCAGTCTTCTCTCTCTTCCCTCTGATCTGATCTCAGCCATCCAAATCAAATCCAATGGTAGACAGAGCCCGATACCCCTTCGTTTGTATTTTTATAAAACCCCCTTTAATTAATTGGGTCTTAACCCACAGTCCCTGTCTTTTTTTCTAAAGAGCCCTCGGGGTTTTGAATAACTTAACCTGCAGTCCATAGCATCTTTTCGGTGTACGTTTTCTTCTTTAGAAAGCATAGTTTCTATGGTTTAGATCCAGAATACATTTCCATCAATTTACAGTTTTGCCACTGGTTTCTATAGGTCATAACTTTCACGTTTTAGCTCCGATTTGATCCGTTCAACATGTGTTAGGTTCGTAATTCCATAATCTACGTGTTCGTACTACTGTTAAATATGTTTTCACCTTTTAAAATTGAGGTTAGCTTTAATTTATTATTTTATAAAAGAAAATCTTGTATAATTCATAACTTATCCGTTTTAACTCCGATTTGAGTGATTATCGCGTCTGCGTGTTGGTAGCATTGCGTAGAACAGTTTTAAAATCTTTTTAACTTCTATTTTTACTGTTTGGTGTATTGTTCTAATTAGCTTATATTTGTTTGCTATGCCTGTATGTGTGGATGCCTGTGTGGTGCTGTTTGATCTCGAGTAGACAGTGAGTTTTGTGTTGGTGATCTGGAGCAACTCTTTGAAGATCAAGACCAGCAGCGATACTTTGAATTAAGGCAAGTATAATATGAGGCTCCTTGTTACCTATTCACTTTAATGCGATCTTAATTCATATGCATATGTTAATGAACCGCTTGGAGTCTACTTACCTTGATATTGATTATCCTGTCCTTGATTTACCTATGAGTTTTGCATGTGAGTAGTATGCTCAATTTGCTCCAACTAATATTGATTAAAGAATACAATTAAAGACATATGCAACATGGTATTAAAAGATACTTTTTAGCAACATAGAACCAAGGGGGCTAGAGCACTGAGCCTTTTCTTAGGGTGCTCTAGTTTCTCTCCATAAGGATTCATCTTTAAGTGACAACCCAGGACTTATAGTACAACCATGAGGACCACATGGCTCTGGTCTTAGTCCAATACCTTGCTCTTTCTAGTTTGTAGCAGTTTACCGAAAGGGCAAGAGGGTCATACCAGGCTGGGTATGGGCCTCATCCCTAGGGTGTGTACTATGATGCGTGTATTAGTGCCACTTTTAGTGATGACTCCATAACACTTGGGAGATGGAATCCTTAGCGGCTGCTCCTTATTAGAACGACTGGGGAAAAGCTTCATAGTGTACCCTACCTGTTCACCTTGGAAGTATTTTGGGAGTAATTAACCCGGGCATATGGGCAACATGACTCATGGCGAAAGTGTATAACCTCTATAGAGTGTAAATTGGTATATCAGCCGTGCTCATGGACACAAGCGGCTTGGATCCTTACTGAATAGTTGGTTACTTGAATGGTTTGGGTTATGATTAAAATTGCTGATATCTCTAATTATTCATATTCGGGACCCTAAGCATAGCTTAGCAACTTATGATTAATAATAAAATATGACCAACTAAAAGTGCTTACCGTAGTTCAGTCGTGTCAAGTCTTTTGAGCCTACATCCCCTCATGTTATGCTTGCTAAGCGGTAGTAGCTTACACTTGTTTTATTTTAATACTTTGGCAAAATCTTGAATGGGTACCAGATGGAGGTTCTTCAGTGGAGTTTTCCAAGAGGTGTTAGACTTGTGATCAACTAGTTGACGATTCCTGTGGTGTTGGAGGCTTCACCCAAAGAATAGAGTTATAGTATATACTGTAAAATAAGATTGTCTTTTGTAACGAATATTTATGCGCTATGTAATAAAGGCATTGTCTTTGATATTACCCCTTCATTTGTAGCTATATGTGTGAATTGAATTCCTGGGCACACATATGGTGTGTATCTGGTTTTGTCCTTAAAACCAAGTGCTACAAAGTGGTATCAGAGCTATGTCGACTGTAGGACGCAAGCCTAGTTAGAAAAAGGTCATTTTAAGGTTTAGAATTTTCTATGAAATCCTTGGTCTATAAACCTTGCTATTTTCTCCTATACTATATTCTTGTCTTTGTTGTTCATCTCCTCCTTGTTATAACTTTTGTCCCTATCTTCATCCCTTGCTTTGAATTGCTTTTAGAGCTATCACTTACCACATTCTCGCGCAACATGAGGGTGAAGCAATAGAGTTTTGAGCTCTTAATACAACAAGAACGCTAGTAACATGAGTAGAGTCATTGAGCCCTAATGCTTGAATTGTGAACATTTAATGTTTGAATGGTTGTCTTGATGTTCATGCTTCATTTGGATCTTTGTAATGATTGCAATGATTTTGTGGGTTATGCTCACAATTTCAGTTAGTTTACATGATAAGGCATAAGGACCAATGATTAGATAGTTGGGTTGGTTTTTCTCGTCTCTACGTGTGTTGTTTCTTGAGCAGACAGTGTTCATCGGGTTATATCTTCAAAGGTAGATGCCCAAAAGTCATGAAAGTTTTATGTATGAAAGTGGACTTCTGTATCTTTCATATGCCACTAGAATCACCTTCATATCTGTTATGGTTTGGGAGTTATGACTTCAACAAGTTGAAGTTTCTGCATTGTCTAGGAGTTTGAACAGTTTCGGTTGCGCCCTGTTTTTGACTAACTTAACCTCAGAATCTGGCAAGGTGGTTTATACGAATGTTGTAGAGAATTTCATAAGCTTGCTTGCCAAATAAGGAATGCCTTCATATGATTTCTGGAACTTGAGATATGGTTCTCTTTCTGAACTGCTACTAGTAGTTCTCGTCCAGAAAATTTTAGATTGATTGTTTTATCATGTGAACTACTTCCGGATCATGGATTACAACCAATAATTGTACTAAATCTTGCAAACAGATGGTTTCTACTTGGAGAAGTGCTTCATGTGATGGTTTGGGAGTTATGACTTCAACAAGTTGAAGTTTCTGCATTGTCTAGGAGTTTGAACAGTTTCGGTTGCGCCCTGTTTTTGACTAACTTAACCTCAGAATCTGGCAAGGTGGTTTATACGAATGTTGTAGAGAATTTCATAAGCTTGCTTGCCAAATAAGGAATGCCTTCATATGATTTCTGGAACTTGAGATATGGTTCTCTTTCTGAACTGCTACTAGTAGTTCTCGTCCAGAAAATTTTAGATTGATTGTTTTATCATGTGAACTACTTCCGGATCATGGATTACAACCAATAATTGTACTAAATCTTGCAAACAGATGGTTTCTACTTGGAGAAGTGCTTCATGTGATGCTAGAAGGAATGCCCCTAATGCTAATCCACCACCACTAAATCCTCCAGCTATAGAGCAATCTATGATGACACAGACTCAATTGTTACAGACCTATGTTCAGAATGTATGCATCAACCCACATCAAGCACCACCAAGGGACAAGTGTGGTTAATTTATGAAGGGACATCTGTCGACATTCTCTCATGCAAACAGCCCACTAGAAGCTGATGACTGGCTTAGAGCTGTGGAGCGACAACTTAACATAGCTCAGTGTAATGACCATGAAAAGTGCTTTATGCTTATGGTCAACTTCAAGAAGCAGCTTCAAACTGGTGGGAATAATTTTAGATTGAGAAAGATGTAAAACAAATTTGTTGGGAAGATTTCAAGACTACCTTTAGATCTTATCATGATCTAGAAGCTTTGGTGGACATCAAGGAGGAGGAGTTCCTCAACTTGAAACAAGGTTCCATGTCAGTGTGTGAGTATCATAACAAATTTACTCAGCTATCACGTTATGCTTCAGGAGAGGTGGTTAATGATGCCAAGAAACAAAAACGCTTCTTAAAAGGATTAAATGATGGACTTGAACTGCAATTGATGACTGTTGCGTATCCTAACTTCCAAACTCTGGTGAATAGGGCCATTTTGATTGAGAACAAGCGTTGGGAAATATAAGAGAAGAAAAGGAGAATTCAAAGCCAATCTGTAGGTAGCAACACACGCCCCCGCTACACTCCCCAGCAAGAATTTCAGCAAAGGTACCAGGAACTAGCTAGTCAGTGGGATTTTGATCCTCCTCAATAACTCCCTCAACACCAGCAATAGCAACAGTATGTGAACCAGAGTCCACCCCAAGAACCAATCGTCAACTCCCCAATGAAGGATAGTGTGCCCAACACCCCCTCTTCAGGCAAGAAGTGCTACCGTTGTGGTGAACCCGGTCACTATGCAAGTTAGTGTCCAAAGAAGCCGAACAAGCAACAATCCCGCAATGGAAACCATAAACAACAGACTCATGTGCAAGGCAGAGTCAATTATGTGATGATAGAATCTACACAAGAAGCCCTAGATGTTGTGTTTGGCATGTGTCTAGTCAACTCTAGCCTTGGATCAGTTTTGTTTGATTCTAGAGCTTCACATTCCTTCATTGCACATCGTTTTGTTAAGGAGCACAATATACCAAAATGTCCTATGAAGAAACAGATGTTAGTTGACTCACCTTGTGGGGATATGCAAGCTACTCTAATGTGTCCATGTGTAAGAGTTGAGATAAGGGGGTAGAGTTTTTGGCAAATCCGATTGTGTTGAAGTCTTTAAGCATAGATGTGATTCTTGGAATGGATTGACTAAATCCACAAAAGGCTATTATCCAATGTGAGAATGGTATAATACACTTGACATCCAAGATAGGAGAAGAAGTTATATGCAAGGCAACTACAATGACAAGAGAGGTGTGTAATCTTAATTAGATGAATGGTGCAACCATGGATACGACCAAGGTTGTTAATGAGTTTTTAGATGTTTTTCCTGATGATTTGTTGGGTATGCCGCCAGATCGTGATATTGAGTTTATTATTGAGCTTTTGCCTAGAACTGCACCTATAGCCAAGAGACCATATTGGATGGGAGTCAATGTGCTAGAAGAACTTAAGAAATAGTTAAATGAGCTACAGGAAAAAGGTTTCATACGTCCTAGTTCTTCACCATGGGGAGCCCCGATTATATTTGTTGAGAAGAAAGATGGTACGTAGAGGATGTGTGTGGATTATCGCTCTCTCAATGAGGTAACCATCAAGAACAAGTATCCTTTACCTAGAATTGATGATCTATTTGATCAATTACGAGGTGCTTGTGTGTTCTCTAAGATTGATCTTCGCTCTGGTTATCATCAGTTAAGGATTCGTTCATCGGACATTCCCAAGACTGCCTTTACTACTCGATATGGATTATGAGTACACGGTTATATCTTTTGGATTTGACTAATGCCCCTGCATACTTTATGTATATGATGAATAAGGTGTTTATGGAATATCTCGACAAGTTTGTTGTGGTCTTCATTCATGATATTCTAATCTTCTCCAAAATAGAAGCAAAACATGAAGAGCATCTGAGATTAGTTCTACAAAAACTTACAGAACATCAATTGTATGCTAAACTAAGCAAGTGCAAGTTCTAGCTGAAGGAAGTCTCTTTTCTTGGGCATGTTGTCTCTAATGGTGGAGTAGCTATGGATCCCAAGAAGGTTAGTGATGTGTTGAGTTGGAATCCGCCTCAGGATGTAAGTGAAGTCTAGAGTTTTCTAGGAATGGCCGGATATTATCGGAGGTTCATTGAAGGTTTTTCTAAGATGGCTAAGCCTATGACATCTCTACTTGAGAAGAATGTTAAGTTTATATGGACTGAGCAATGCCAAGCTAGTTTTGAAGAGTTGAAGAAAAGGTTGACTATAGCTCCGGTGCTAGTACTACCAGATCTAAGCATGAGTTTCTCCATCTACTGTGATGCATCTTGACTTGGTTTGGGTTGTGTTCTTATGCAAGAAGGACGAGTAGTGGCTTATGCATCTAGGCAACTAAGGAAGCATGAACTAAATTATCCAACCCATGATTTGGAGTTAGCAGCTGTGGTTCATGCATTGAAGATTTGGAGACATTATCTTGTTGGACATAAGTGTGACATTTATACAAATCACAAGAGTTTGAAGTATATTTTCACTCAGTAAGATTTGAACTTGAGGCAACGTCATTGGTTAGAGCTAATCAAGGACTATGATTTGGAGGTACACTATCACCCTGGCAAGGCAAATGTTGTAGCTGATGCTTTGAGCCAAAGGAGCTATGTTAATGCATCTCTAGTGACATAGTTACCTAAGGAGTTATGTGCTGAATTTGAGCATCTTAATTTGGGAATAGTTGCTAATGCAATGGAATTGGAAGTGGAACTTACACATGAACAAGAGATCCGCAATGGTCAGTTGGAAGATGAGAAAATCAAGGAGATAGCAGAGCTTATCACAATTGACAAAGCATCGGGTTTTCGATTGGATGATAAGGGAACAGTGTGGTTCGGAAAGAGAATATGTGTGCCAGAGATAAAGTCCATTCGAGAGATGATTCTAAGAGAAACTCATGACTCAGTATACTCTATCCATCTAGATAGTACTAAGATGTACCTAGATTTGAAGGAGAAGTACTGGTGGTATGGTTTGAAAAGAGATGTGGCCGAGTATGTAGCAATCTGTGACACATGTCAGTGAGTTAAGGCAGAACATCAAAGACCAGCAGGTTTACTCCAACCTCTGAAGATACCTGAGTGGAAGTGGGAAGAAGTTGGTATGAATTTCATTGTTGGATTACCACGCACTCAAAGTGGTTATGACTCAATTTGGGTAATAGTAGATCGGTTGACTAAGGTTGCTCACTTCATACTGATCAAGACTACATATACGGGTGCAAAGTTGGCAAAATTATACATGCAATGGATAGTATGTTTGCATGGAGTTCCTAAGAAGATTGTGTCAGATAGAGGTACTCAGCTTACATCACACTTTTGGAAGAAATTGCATGAGTCTATGGACACTAAGTTGAACTTTAGCTCAACTTATCATCCACAAACTGATGGACAAACAGAGAGAACCAATCAGATCTTAGAGGATATGTTGAGAGCTTGTGCTTTGCAATATGGTACAAGTTGGGATAAGAGTTTATGTTATGCTGAGTTCTCCAACAACAATAGTTACCAGAAGAGTCTCAAGATGGCACCATTTGAGGCACTATCTCCTACAACTAAAAAGAACAAAGCGTGGACACTTTTTGGTTTGACATTTATTTTGGGTCTGCCTCTCTACCAACGACGTGTGACCATGACTCTTCTTCTTTCGAAGCATCGGCAAGTGGGACCGAAACATCCGTCTCATCGTGTCCACTCCTCGTGCAACGCCCTTTTGAGACCACGAGACTATGGCTTCCTCCTCGCGCTGCCGCCGCCTTTTGCGATGCCCTCGTGACACCATGGCCTCCTCCTCATGACCTTGGCTCCGTCCTCCTCAATCCTAATCCATCGATCAGCCTGACGCCACCAGATGCCAGAGTTGCGTCGTTGACCCGATGCCACCAGATGCCGCCGCCTCCATGATCGCACGCCGCTGCCCTGACGCGACATAGCAGATCGCTAGGTGTGCCAATCCTCCACCTCCTCTTCCTTGTGGCCCTCCTGATGCTCGCCTGCTCCCTACCACCGCCATGTCTCAGCATCCACAGCGGTAGGCCTCAACGGCACCATAGCTCCTTTGCTACCCCGCTTCCACTCCGATCCATGACTCCCGCCTCAGACGCCCGCTCATCCAACAGGCCCTATCAGCTGATCTGGTGCCTTGGTACCGCACCGTGGGAGGAGACCAAGGTAATGCCATCGATTCACTAGAAAACTCACTGGTGGTTTGGGGTATGGGGCAACTAATGACATCGAGTCGTCGGACTACACCAATGCCGATCTATTCACTCTACAGCCGATTCATTATCTTGCCCCATTGTTGCAGGTCTTGTCCCAATGTTGCAGGTAGAACCCTGCTTTCCTAGAACCTCCACGTCGACGACACCTCCACTGGTTCCCACAGTAAGCTGTAATTCAGGATCCGTGGCTCGGTTATATGGCAGTGACAACACGGACAAAGGCAGTGGCAAAGAAGGGGCTACGGCATCAATCTTGTCATGACCTCGGACTCAGATGAGGCATCAAGAGGTTGCACTCTATGGTTTTCTCTAGGAGTCATGATTTGTTTTTCCAGTAAATCCACAAAATCAATTAGATTGTAAGATGTTTCATTTGGGCATCTATTTTGCGCAACAATTTTTGTGAAACAGTTCGTAAACTGCAATTAGGAGTAGATGCATTTAGTTTGTTTGGGACATGTCACTCAGTTAATATCTAGAACTATGATTCTAATTAATTCATGGATTATATTACACAAGATAAAAAAATGAACAAACTCTATCTACAGTCTATAGGTTGTTGTTATGAGAGTAGATTTATGTTCCGAGAGTAGATTTGTGTTCCTAAAGTGCAAAAAGGGTGGTCGGGCTGCTACGCTTCCTTTGTTCTCTGTCTGAGCAGAATTAGTCTCTCAGATTATGCATTATAAAAATTAGTTTGGTCCAGATGCAGATGAGGAGTTGATATATGGAAGACCTTGAGTTATAAATGCAATTTATATTACGTGACCTGAAATTATGCAACATTTCTTGGCAGACAATTTGGTGGTATTGGATGCTACTATTTCATTTCTGGTGAAGAGGTGTGACCTAGGTGAGAACACAAGCAGCTCACCAGATAATTTTGCTGTTTATTTAACAAAGAGAAAATATTTTAGCATGTGGAAAATATTATTACCACTTGGCTTATTCTCTGTATTTATTATGTGCTGACCCTATATTTGGAGCAAGTTGACAGTATTGGTTTAAAAATGCTATACTGGTAAGTTTGATGTGAAGTGAGGCTTTTCTTTTTATAAATTTGATGGTACATAATTATTTTATCCTACATGCTGGATGTTTGTTAGCTTGCAAAATTATATTCTGGTAACACACACCGATGGTAGCACCATCCTCTGATAATCAACTACCTCACTAAATATTTTGCTTTCATGTTTTCTTTAGCTCATGATATTTGAAGCCATGAAATCGAATTATTGTTGTTGTGGTGATGCATTTTGTAGACCAAGAGCAGCTGGTCTGGTCATTGCTGGTGAAGCAGAGCCATCATTAGAAGTGTGCGTTTTAGATTCTTGATTCCTTTTGGCTTGGTGTGCCTGGCATTACGGGAGGACAAATCTTTCCTTGGCTGTCAGCTTCTCTATCCTTAGAGTAGACCAGTGCTTGATGCAGTCTTGATTATCTAAAAGAGGGCTGCATGAAGAACAGAGTAAAAAACATGCTCGTCAACGAAAGTTTTTCATGATACATGAAACTGAGCATGTGTGTATCTATGGTCTCATCAAACCATTGCCATGTCATTTGTTGACTTCTCTATTCTACCGACACAGTATTAGAGTGGAATAGCTATTGCCTTTGGGTGGTAGTCAATACATGTAGAATAAACTATGAGTTCCTTTCGGGATCAATCTGTGAGCAGGGGCAATTCTGCAATTGCATTTTCTACCATTTAGCATGAGTGATTCAGAAACGATTACCATGGCAATGGAATCATATGACTGTTCACCAGGCAACATGCATGTGTTCCCACTTCTCACTCAAGAAAATGCAAATATCAACCATATTTGGATGCACAACACTGCAAATCTAGCCTTGAGTTGTTTCTATCTCAACAACAAAATGGTTCAATGTAGGGAAGCTCGACAACATCTGCTAACTGGAACTGGATAGTTGGTCTTAGGTTGGACGGGGAGAGAAACACAATATATATTGAGGCATAGATTAAGTTAATCCTTGTTGTATTGGACAACATAAGTTTGATCCTTTTTGGATAATGATATAATAACCCTGTAAGTTTGTATCACTCCTTATTTTATATCGTGTTTGGCTGTTACTTTGCATCACCTAAAATGGGATCATGATGTTAGCTTGGGGCAATATACGCTCTTCACCAGTCTAAATTCTCATGGGCAGCTCAAAGGTTGGCAGGCGAATGGCGGTGATCCTTGTGGCCATTCATGGCAGGGCATTACTTGCTCAGGAGCAGGGGTCACTAAAATGTGAGCCTTGTGATGTGGTGGAACTTATTCGTAGATTTATTGGCGGATGAAAGAAATGAATATCGGATATTTCTTCCTGCTAATATAAAATAGTATCTTACCCGCATCACTAAAAGGTCTATATAGATATACAATAGAGTTTGTAAGCCTGTGACACCGCGCTCTCCATGACTACGTTAATTTCACAAACTTTATTTTTTGGATTAAATGTTGCTTTAACGTCGGTATTTAATTTCATAGTATTATTATCTTATCGTGCGATCCGTGTGTTTTTAGTATAAAAGTTTAGTTGTCCCATAACAATGCACAGGCACGCTACCTAGTATGGTAAAAAGTGCAGAACTCCATTGTTCTAGAATCAGATAGGAAAAAGTCAAGTGTTTGGACCTGAGATCCTCAAGGATGCTGAAAGGCAAGTGTAGACTATCAGGGAAAACTTGAGAGTGGCACACTCTAGATAGAAGAGTTATGCTGACACTCAGAGAAGGAAATTGGTTTTTGAAATAGGGGATTATGTTTACCTAAAGATGTCACCTATGAGAAGTGTGAGAAGGTTTAATATGAAAGGAAAGTTAGCACCAAGGTATATTGGACCTTTCAAGATTTTAGAGAGACGTGGAGAAGTAGCTTATCAGTTGGAATTGCCTGAGAGTTTGTCAGGTGTACACGATGTGTTCCATGTGTCTCAATTAAAGAAGTGTTTGCGTGTACCTGAGGAGAAGATACCATTAGAGGAGCTTACAGTTAAGAAAGATCTCACCTATGAGGAATTTCTGGTAAGGATTTTGGAGACAGGAGAAAGAGTTACAAGGAGCTGAGTTATAAGGATGTATAAGATTCAGTGGAATCAATATACTAAAGATGAGGCTACTTGGGAAAGAGAAGAGGATTTGAGGAAAACATACCCGCAGCTTTTTGAGTAAGCACTGTCTGAATCTCGAGGACGAGATTCATTTTAAGGGGGTAGAATTGTAACACCCTAAAATTTGCAATATTTTAAAATAGGAGAATTTGATTTATTATGCATTTTTGTGGGAATTTGAATTTAGAAAAATAATAAAATTTTATCAAATTAAAATCAAATATAAGGTTACCTATATGTATGTGCATTTATGCTGCTGCATATTATTTTTGTATTGTGTGGTTTGAAAACCAAACTTCAAATTGATTTGAATTTGCTTTTCAAAATTGGTTTGGAAATTAAAAAGGGGGGGAATGATTTTCTTTCTCTCTCCCTATTCGGCCTGTTGGCCCAGCCAGACGCGCCGCAGCCTGTTCTAGCTCCGGTGCCGGTCCGCTCCTTCTTCTCTGCGCCCCGCTTCTTCCACAGTGGCCCAGCAAAGCAGACCGCCCAGCATTTGGCCCAGCCGTGCCCGCGTCGCGCGCTCTCCTCTCCTCCCTCCTGCTGACAACCTGGTCCCACCTGTCAGCAGCGTCTTCCTTCTCCTGTGCTGTGTCTGCCTCGGGCATAACTGCGTCGCTGCCTCTGACTCCGTGCCGGCCACGCCTACTCCATTGCCGTGCTGCCCAAGCCGCCTGGGCCTCATAAAACCAGATGCTTGTGTCCGCCGCTTCCAATCTCGAGCTCTAGACCGTAGCCACCCTCGCCAAGACGCCAAGCCGCCATGACCTAGCGCTGCCGCCAACACCATCCACCTCACCACGTGGCATGTCAACTCTGTCTGCCCTGCGCCTTGCTAAGGTACCCGAACAAGCTCGCCATCGTCACCTTTAGCTTCCTGTGCTTTCACTTCGTTCAATGGTGGTCCATAGACTCTAATCAACGAGCGTCGCCCGTCACCGTCCATAGCGTCGCCGTGTTGCTCACCACCAGCCAACCAGTCCTCTCTCTCTTCCCTCTAATCTAATCTCAGCCGTCCAAGTCAGATCTAATGGCAGACAGAGCCCGACACCCCTTCGTTTGTATTTTTGCAAAACCCCCCTTATAATTAATTGGGTCTTAACCCACAGTCCCTGTCTTTTTTCTAAAGAGCCCTCAGGATTTTGAGTAACTTAACCCATAGTCCATAGTATCTTTCTAGAGTACGTTTTCTTCTTTAGAAAGCGTAGTTTCTTTGGTTTAGATCCAAAATACGTTTCCATCCATTTACAGTTTTGCCACTGGTTTCTATAGGCCATAACTTTCATGTTTTAGCTCCGATTTGATCCATTCAACTTGTGTTAGGTTCGTAATTCCATAATCTACATGTTCATATGACTGTTAAGTATGTTTTCAACTTTTAAAATCAAGGTTAGCCTTAATTTATTATATTATAAAAGAAAATCTTGTTTAATTCATAACTTATCCGTTTTAACTCCGATTTGAGTGATTATCGCGTATGCGTGTTTGTAGCATTGCGTAGAATAGTTTTATAACCTTTTTAACTTCTATTTCTACTATTTGGTGTATTGTTCTAATTAGCTTATATTTGTTTGCTATGCCTGTATGTGTGGATGCCTATGTGGTGTTGTTTGATCTCGAGTAGACAGTGAGTTTTGTGTTGGTGATCTGGAGCAATTCTTTGAAGGTCAAGACCAGCAGCGATAGAATTAAGGCAAGTATAATATGTGGCTCCTTGTTACCTATTCACTTTAATACCATATCAATTCATATGCATATGTTAATGAACTGCTTGGAGTCTACTTACCTTGATATTGATTATCCTGTCCTTGATTTACCTATGGGTTTTGCACATGGGTAGTATGCTCAGTTTGCTCCAACTAATATTGATTAAAGAATACAATTAAAGACATATGCAACATGGTATTAAAAGATACTTTTAGCAACATGGAACCAAGGGGGCTAGAGCATTGCGCCTTTTCTTTGGGTGCTCTAGTTTCTCTCCATAAGGACTCATCTTTAAGTGACAACCCTGGACTTATAGTACAACCATGAGGACCACATGGCTCTAGTCTTAGTCTAGTACCTTGCTCTTTCTAGTTTGTAGTAGTTTACCGAAAGGGCAAAAGGGACATACCAGGCTGGGTATGGGCCTCATCCCCAGGGTGTGTACTATGTTGCGTGTATTAGTGCCACTTTTGGAGATGACTCCATAACACTTGGGAGATGAAATCCTTAGCGGCCGCTCCTTATTAGAGCAACTGGGGAAAAGCTTTGTAGTGTACCTTGCCTGCTCACCTTGAAAGTGTTTTGGGAGTAATTAACCTGGGCATATGGGCAACACGACTCATGGTGAAAGTGTACAACCTCTGCAGAGTGTAAACTGGTATATCAGCCGTGCTCACGGACACGAGCGGCATAGATCCTTACTGAAGAGTTGGTTACTTGGATGGTTTGAGTTATGATTGAAATTACTGATATCTCTAATTATTCATATTTGGGAGCCTAAACACAACTTAGCAACTTATGATTAATAATAAAATATGACCAACTAAAAGTGCTTACCGCAGTTCAACCGTGTCAAGCATTTTGAGCCTGCATCCCCTCATGTTATGCTTGCTAAGCGGTAGTAGCTTACGCTTGTTTTATTTCAATACTTTGGCAAAATCCCGGATGGGTACCATATGGAGGTTCTTCAGTGGAGTTTTCCAAGAGGTGTTAGACTTGTGATCAACCAGTTAACGATTCCTGTTGTGTTGGAGGCTTCACCCGAAGAATAGAGTTATAGTATATACTGTAAAGTAAGATTATGTCTTTTGTAACGAATTTTTATGCGCTATGTAATAAAGGCATTGTCTTTGACATTACCCCTTCATTTGTAGCTATATGTGTGAATTGAATTCCTGGGCACACATATGGTGTGTATCTGGTTTTGTCCTTAAAACCAGATGCTACAGGCGTCCGGTGCCGCAAAGGAATCTTCGGTGATTTTTAGAGCCAAATCTATATACTCTTATAAAGTTAAACCCCACTAGATGATTTTTTCTCTTCATGCAAGGTGTCCACATCATTCTTCACTAAGTGGTCCCGCTAGATGTTCTATCTCTTCATGCAAGGTGCCCATATCATCCTCACTAAGTCCATATCATCCCTTATTAAATCTCACTAGATGATTTTTCTTTTCATGCAAGGTATCCACATCATTCCTCACTAAGTGAACCCATGTACTAGATGTTCTATCTCTTCATGCAAGGTGTCTATATCATCCCCTAAGTCCATGTCATCCCTTATTAACTATAAAAATGTCCACGTCATCTCTATCATGTGCAATACTTTTAATATTTAATCTATTAACATATAAATAATCTACATACGCTATTTGTTTTATCATCTATTCCTCTATAATGTAATCAAATATTCTATTGATTTTTCTTCTATTAGCTTACCAATTTTTACCAGATCTAATATAATAAAACAACATGCAAGTCAAATTCATATATATACATGGTATATAGAATACCATATAGTAATGCTATGTATATAACAGATTTATTTTTAAGAAACTCCCGTGACAACGCGCGGGGTATGCTTCTAGTAAATTCTAACTTTGAACTCTTTTTTTGCGATTTCCTCCCGTGACAACGCGCGGGGTATGCTTCTAGTAAATTCTAACTTTGAACTTTTTTTTTGCGATTTCTAACTTTGAACTCTAAAATATTCTTCCAGGACACACCGGACCTGTCCCGTCATGCACGTCCCATGCGCATTGGACTCATACGTGCTCGGCTGAAAACTTGTTGCAATAGTGCAGATACATCCGGTGCCATGTCCAGTGGCACACCGGACATGTCCGGTGCATGCTAAACAGTATACCAAGAGCACAGTTTCGTCTCCTAGCAAGCGTGCCAACTCTCAAATATTTTGCCAAACATGTTAGACCAAAGTTAGCATTTTCAAAGTGTATCACAAACATTTTTGCTTGCTCGCCGATCTGTGTCATGAGGCCAAAATGCACATACATGTAGTTCCAACGCCTAGTGGCACTAGATGATTGAATCCGCTAATTAGAGCTCCCCTCTTACCAGTACGACCATCTATCCTGAATCTGATCACGCGCTCTATTTGCGTCTTGACCGGCAAAACAAAATGCCCTAGCTCATACCTTTGTATTGAGCCCATGTATTTTATTTTTCTCTTTCTTCTTTTCTAAGAACAAAGCACTTGATCACCATAATGCCACCATCATCTCCTCCACGAGTGCCATCATTGCTCAACCTTGGTGTGGACCTAACCTATCTCATACACTTCACTAGAGTTGAGGTTAGTCCACTAGTTGTCTCAATTACAAAAAAAAAAAAAAACATAGGGCTTTCACATTCATATGCGCTTTGGAAGTTACCATGCACCGTGATGATGCCCTTGGGCCCTAGGACCTTGAGTTTGAGGTAGACGTAATTCGGAGTTGCCATGAACTTGGAGTAGCATGGCCTTCCGAGTATGGCACTGTACAACCCGTTGAAGCTTACCACCTCAAAGGACAACTTCTTAGTCCAAAAGTTTACATTCGTCACCGAATGTGACAGGGAGCATCGTCCTGGGACAACTCCATGGAACAGTGCATCCGATGGCTTAAGGGCGGCCTCATCAATGTTGTGATCTCGAAGGTGTCCTAGTACAGTATGTTGAGGCTGTTAGTACAGTATGGCTTAAGGGCGGCCTCATCAATGTTGTCCATCGGGACCTTGGTCATCCGAAAGTTTGCCACGAAGGGGTCGACCACGAGGAGGTAGCGTCTGAGCTCTAGTATGTGATCGGGGTGATCAGACATATCAAAGGTGATTGCTCTCTCCGACAACCTATGGAAGGTTGGTACCATCGGTTGCACCGTGTTGACTATTCGTGCTGTGAGCTTGTGTTGTCTCTTCAACTCGTAGACCTTAGGCATACTGAAGATTAGCATTATGTCTCGAACCACCGGAAACTAGGAGGGAGTTGGCGTCGTCATAGGTAGGTGGGTCTTTCTTCTGGACATCTATACGTTTTCCCTTGCTGAAGTTGTCTGTGTTATCCCCCATATCACTGACCCGGAAGTCATATCCCAGGTACACTGTCGAAATGTGACTCTTACCAGTAGTGATATTTCACTACCAAGGGCCTGTTTAGTTGCACCCCAAAATGTCAAATTTTTCAAGATTCCCCGTCACATCGAATCTTTGGACGCATGCATGAAACATTAAATATAAATAAAAAAATAAAACTAATTACACAGTTTAGACGAAATCTACGAGACGAATCTTTTAAGCCTAATTACACTATGATTGAACACTAATTGTTAAATAACAACGAAAATGCTACAGTAACGTTTTGCCAAAAAATTTGACATCCAATAAGGCCCCAAGTCGTGGCTCACCCTGACATTGAGAGAGATTCAATGCTGAGTCATGAGGGTCTCAATTATTTTCTGGATACCCAGCGGTGATGGGCCAACAGGGATTGTGGGTATTGCAATAGTGCCTATACGTGACTAGTCATGTGTTAGGGCAAGCACAACTAATGTATCTGAGAACTTGTCACTTCACATAAAGACAACTAAATAAACTGCTTATATGTTGAATTGTTTAATTAACTATCTGCAAACTAGTTAATATGTACATACATCTATGATCAATCCTAAGTAATATCTATGTATGTCATTTTGTTTTTTTAGATAATGACGTATGTCATTTTGTTGCTTCCTGATATAGTGATGACATTATAAAAATGATCAATATAATAAATAATAGAATATATTAATAAATATACAGTAAAGATAAAAGAAGAGCGCAAGTTGGTGTGCACAGGAAATACATTTTTTTGTGCATGTCGATTATTTCAAGTTGCGTCATTTTTCAAATTCAATATATGCTCTATGCTTACAAACACATATTAAAATGCAGACTTAGGATATGCTAAAATCAAACATACATATATTCTTCGAAACAAACAGGGAGCATGCATAACTCTTTGTTTATTATGCTGGCTGTTAGCTAAAATATGTGAAAAGAAAAACAATTTAGATAGTTTTTTTTCTGAGCAGAACAATTTAGATAGCTGATAGTATACTTGCACGTAATGGGCTGACCGTGTTTTGTGCTTGCTTGTTGCACTTGGGCTGCAGGCTTGTTGGTTTTGGGCCCATGGACTAAAAAACGTGAAGGAGAGAGAACGCTGGTGCCTGGCAGCGCCACCGGGTCATCGGCAGTAGCTCGCATGAGCTTCATTTCAACCTAACAGTGATTCCGGCCACCGTTTCCAGATATGGAGATACTCATTTAGGCCTTTATTTGGTTCCACTCGTTTAGTTTAAATTCTATCTCAATTCACTCCAACACACGAATTAGCCTGATGACCTTACGACCGCTGTTGTACGTGCTCTTAGTGTGATCAAAAGTGAACAGAGAAATTAAGGGCGTCAAATGGCATATTCATCATCCTTAGATTGTCTCCAATGGCATGACCCAAACGTAAAATGCGTCATGCACAGTGTTTTGTGTACCCAAAGCCACCCTCCAATGGAAGGCCGAAACCAGATACCCATTCTAGGTACTCGGCGAGTCGGAAGGTAATTCTGCGTCTTCGAAGAGAGACGACGCAAACATGTAGTGGTGGGCCCATAGGAGCCGTCGGGGCAGGGCGTGGCCGGCTCGACTCAGCGAGGCGGGTCCGCGGTGGAGCGCGGTCGCCGGGGTGAGGCGGATTCGGGGAGGAGTGGAGTGGAGGATGCGGGCCGCCGCGGGAGGAGTTGACGAAGGAGAGAGCGCCAGGGGTCCGCCGCCCCGCACGAGCTCGGGGGAGTCGCCGCCACGCGCGAGCTTGGGGAGCTGCCGTCGCTTGGATCTGGGGGGCCACCACCGCGCGCCTGGATCTCGCCGGCTGCGGGTCAAGAGCTCGCCAGCGGGGCCTCTGCTCGGCGGGAAGGGAGGGAGAGGCTCGACACTTGGCGGGGAAGGAGGCGAGCGGGCGGCGGCGCATGCAGGGAGGCGCGGGATCTACAGCCGGCAGGATTTGGGGCTTGCGGGTCAAGAGCTCTTGACACTTGGCGGGTCAAGAGCTCGCCAGCGGGGCCTCTGCTCGACGGCGCATGTTGGAGAGGTCAAGTTATGGGTATGTAATTCTTTTACTGTGCGTTACCTAAATTGTGAAATAGGTCTCAGGTTTAGGTTCACGCTGTTGGAGTCAGTCTTAGCTTTCTTTATCGCTCCAGCCCCTCTCTAAATTTGGAGTAGCATTCCTTCCTCAATTCCAATTTTCTATTCTATTCCTCCATACAATCTTCTCCAAACTTGAAACCTCCCTCCCCCTCTTCATCGAGGTCATATAATTCAATTGTATTCTTTTTTTAAGAAACAAATTGTATTCGAATCATGCTATTTCTATGGAATTTGGAATGTTTTGCTAACACGGTTGCAAAACTTTGGTACTATGCCAGGTAATTTTCACCTTTTTCTCGTTATACATACAAAGAGGACAAATGATGTCCGTTTCCTCGTTACACGAACGGAACACGACACGAGCAAGCTCTCTCTAACAATTGCATAGGTAGCCTCGTCAAGAGGACGTAGACAAAGACGTACTCAATGGTGTCGAGTTTTGACAGGCCGAATGCTTTGCTGTCTGGCCATAGTGAAAGACGCAAGCTAGCTCAAGTTTTCATCTCTGTTAATGGAACAGC
The DNA here is from genome assembly GCF_019320115.1 of Miscanthus floridulus. Lineage (NCBI taxonomy): Eukaryota > Viridiplantae > Streptophyta > Magnoliopsida > Poales > Poaceae > Miscanthus > Miscanthus floridulus. The sequence goes on from NC_089588.1 coordinate 71,535,047, forward strand.
ACAGGCTAGCTTAATTTGGAGCTTCATCAGAGGTGACACTAACTTGCACGAACTCCGAACTCTGAATGGTTGCTAGTATGTCTACGCATCACATCAACCGCAGCTCAAATGCAATTGACAAAACAGTCCAGGGCCGATCATATCATATAAGAATCTTTCGACGCTGCCCTTCTTGACTTGGAGTGGGCGTCGTGAGCCTACAATCGACGGTACGGTCCGGCTCATGGTGTGCTTGTCTGGTGATGTCAGAATTGCCAGAAAAGTCCAACCAGTCTTTACATAGCAATTTGATCCGGGCCTTGTTTAGATTGTAAGGTTTTTTACTCTCTCTCCATCACATTAAATCTTTGGACATATGCATGGAGTATTAAATATAGATAAAAAAATAACTAATTACACAGTTTAATTGTAAATTACGAGACGAATCTTTTGAGCCTAGTTAGGCCATGATTGGATAATAATTGTCAAATATAAACGAAAGTACTACAATGCCAAATACTGATTCCTAACCTCAATCTAAACAAGGCCCCGCTTCCAATTCCGTCTGAATTGGAATCTAAAGCCACCTATGATTTTCGTCACATATTTTTCATCTTCTTGTCGTAGCAGGAAGTTTTTACTCGAATATTTCGTCAGCATGTTCATTTTTCTCACCTGCAGTATTTTCACTGTTTAATCCTAATACTATTGGTCATGATTCTAAGCAACTCTCAGAAGGAAATGGAATAGAGATGGTCCTGGCAAGGACACTCTGTCTCTACTCTCTAGCCCTCTCTACTTACTTGCAAAACGTCGTATTCTCCGGGATGCGCATGACTCCAACTAATGAAATCACACATTGATCTCATACAGATACAGTACGCGATCGCCAAAGATCTCGCTTTCGAGCCATGTCATCGTCCGGCCACGTATTCTACTTCTGATATCAGTGGACCCAAGACTGCATACTTTTCGACGCCGTTTGAGCTACCTGACAATTAGGTCCAAGCTTCCACGAAAACACTAACAAAACATCCTGACATAAGTAGTGCCACCTGTGGGTGCGTATATTCAACATTGGATGGCCCCATTAGCCTTAACCAAATGTCATGACATTGTTGTTCTCTGCCCTCTTGAGCAGGCGACCATGACCTTTGCAGCTCCCCTCTCCCCAAGATTCATGCACAATGCTGAATGCACATCGAGCTCGAGGTACTGTGCTTGTTTGTTTGGCAGCTTGGCAACCTCTGTCGCATCAAAATACAATCTTTTTTAGTTAGTTGTCATATTCTACTGGTATATATGTTGCTGCTCGTTCTCAACAAACTGACCTAATATTCAGACATTTCCAGCTGTATAATATTCAGACATTTCCAGCTGTATCTTTAACATTAATCCAACTTTAAAGAATTGAGAAATAAGGTTGCAGGGTCAAATGCGCACATGGAGGAACAGTTATCGCAGTGCGGCGGTCTAATTTTGATTCTGATCACATAACTTTTCTGAACAAAGCAGGCCAGTCAGGAAGGCTCAGCACAGACGAGCTGCAGCTGCCTGCAGATCTGAGATTGAATATCTAGCCGGAGAAGTCTGGCTCATTCACACCTGGATTAAAAAACGTTTCTTTTCGCAAAAAGAAGGAACACTTGTAGTATGATTGTATGCTACAGCTGGCTCGTGATTAGGACCAAAGTGATGGACATGTTGTTCAGACACCTCCCATTGAATGGGTCCATTAGCCTCCCGATGAAGGCAAGGTAGCCGGCAGATTATATAATGTCAAAGCTTGAACACAGACAAAGAAACAAGGACGGCACAGCTTAGCGTGGAATTATGCGATTATTTCTGATCGAATCAGGATTCATGAATATATTTTACACAGGTGTGGTGTTGTTTTACATGAGCAAAAATTAAGGCGAGAATCAAGGATCCGTGTGAGTAGAGTACAACATCAGACAATGACTGGTGACCTGGGCCCCCTCTCCTTTCCTGCACATATCTCAGCAAAATTTTCGAAAAAGATTTGAATTCACTACTCTGTCTGTGTGCTTCTGTCTGACGAATGAATGATCATCGTGACGCCACGATCCGATGCAGAGTGCAGGCATCTTGATGTAGATGTTTCTGTGTTCGTCGGCGTTGCCACGATTCCTGTATGTTGAGCAGATGCCCTGCGTTGGTCGGAAATGGAATGGGTTTCTTTCATCCTCGTCTTGTACCAAGTTTGTTCGCAAGATTGATGGTGGCGCCATTGATCAGCTGCAGAGCCTGACGGTGCACGCCACCGCCTGCGCCCAGTACTTGAGCCTCGCCTTCACCTCGTCCGGGCTGTCACCTAAAGCATGGCATACAACAACACATGAGCTCGATTGCCATCAAGTAGAGTCAATAAACGATTTTCCGCTAAGATTTCTACGTTCTCCAACAGATTTGCTATGTCCCATCACGAATCAAGAACAAGCAGAGGTCGAAATAGTTGGAGCTTACCAGGGCTAGAGATCTTCCAGTTGGTGGCGACGGGCTGCGCTGGCGAGGCCGGAGCCAGCGCCGGCGCCTCCTCCGCCTTGCTGAGCTGCTGGTGCTCGTCCAAGAAGCGCTGGCTCATGGAGTAGCAGAGCTCGAGCGCCGGCAGCGTGCCGCAGAGCTCGGGGATCTCGTGGTAGCTGAAGCCGAAGCCCAGATCCACGCAGCCCTTGAGCTCCTCCAGGTCGTCGTCGGTCAGGCTCCGCGCCCTCTCCATCCCGCCGCCGCTCTCCCCTGACGCGGCAGAGGCGGCGTCCGGGGACCCCTCCTCGCCGGCGACCACCACCACGGGCCTCGACGCCCGCCGCGGCCACGCCTCCCGTTCCCGTTCCCGCTGCTGCTGCTGTAACCCGCGCCAGACGTCCTCCGCCTCGGCCTCGGCCTCCTGCTCCTCCTCCTCCTCTCCTGCGCCGCTGTTCTTGGCACGGAGGCGCTGGGCGCGGCGTCGCGCGCGCTGGCGCCGCCGCCGAGGCGGCGCGGGCGGCGTCGACGGCTGCTGCGCGGGCGACGAGGCGGTGGTCGCCGTGTCGACGGGCTCGTCCCGGACGGAGTCCGAGCTCCACATCGTCGCGGCGGCTGCTTTCACCCTCCGCGTCTCTCTTCGGAACGCGGTGGGCCCTCGTCTCTCTCTGTTGCTCTGCTAGGTTGGACGCTCGGTGGGAGAGACAGGGGCCGAGGGGGTATAAATACGAGGGCGTGTTGCAAGAGAGAGAGGGACTGGTGGGTGCCGGGTGGGGCCCGCCTGTATGAACTGTGGGGGTGGTGGTCTGAACGGGTTGTGCCATGGGGGATGCATGTGCGCGTGACGTGGCGGCGGCGGTGGAGTCTAGTCACCCGCCACAGCTGTAAAATCTTGAGCCCTTCTCTTCTTGGCCAGCTCCAACGCTGTTTCTTGTTTTTTGTTGTTGTCCCAAGCAAGGAAACATTCTGGCGGCAAACAACATGGGTTGCAAAATGGAACTAGGTTTTGACTTTTGATCCTGGACATAAATTTTAATACTATAGACCAAGGTGTTCAACGCGTGCTTAGCAACCATATGCACGTAACAAATGGTTCATAAAGTAACTGGAGGAAATGTAACAATTAGTAATTCCTCTAATCACTGTCTCAAAATACTATAAGTCTATATACAAATCCTCCTAAGCCATATTTTTTCTTAACTTTGATAGAAGTATCCACAAAGATATATTCTCTTAAATGAAAATTAATAAGATGTTATGAATGTATTTTTAGTAATGAAATCTAGTGAAGTCAATCTTGCTTTATCAATCAATCAATATAAAGTTGTAGACATTAATATAGGAACAAACATGGAAATATTTCCCGAAATAATTGCTCAAAACAAAGTTTCTGAAATAATGCATATATTTAGAGAGCTCTGCACATCTCCATTCCCAACAAAACTGAAACTTGCCCAAATTTTGGTATGTTATTTAGAAAAAAAGCAATAATCTCACAAAGATTTGAGTCTAATTCCAAAAGAAACTAGCATTTCAACTCATGCATTGTTGTCCAAAAAAAATCATGCATGATTGGAGAAAGCTCTTTTGCGTTCTAGTGGGGGCCTTAGCAATTCCAGACACTAATACAAAACCCTTTCTCGAGCATTTCCTAGCTTCTTCCCTTAGAATATATCCTTCTCTACGTGGAGAAGTTAGCCATGTCTGAAACCTTCGAAAACATTGTGGAGGAAGAATATGTCTTCCACCGTTCCACGGCAGCTCTGCTCTGGTCCAAGCGAAACGAATCCACACGCACCGCTGGCCAAACCAGTGACTTCTCCGTTCCGTCCGGTCACTGTCCATCCCTTAATTATGAAGTTAACAGTGTCGCTTAGCATTAGAATACTCCAGATCGATAGTCATGATCTCGTGCCTTGCATGGAACACTGTTGAGCTGGCTAGCTAAGCTAGCTAGCCTAGATTTGCCTATTCCCTTTCAGAACGGTTCAGCAACTGACAGACTTTATGCTACACTAAAATAGTACATGATACAGCAGTGTAATAAAACAGCATCATTAGTTCATCTTATTATGGTCTGCCAGCAACGTTGAAAAATAAACTACTCTTCAACTGCAGCTCTGTTCAAGAGCTTGTTGACTTTCAGTCGGCAGATTTGGCGCATTCTGCTCTGTAAAGTCGCCGGCAGTGGAGAATGGAGCAGAAGAGGGCTGGCTTTGGGTTTTTTGAATCTACCTTTGATGCAAGTTGCTCAGAAGAGGGCAGCAATGGCACAGCTAGAATCCAACTCAGGTGCTTGGTGAAGACACTCCTTTTTAGTACTGTCCTTAATTAGCATACTCCTGCTTTCTGGGGCACGCACGGCATAATGCCACTACCTTTGATGGTGATGATGATGATGCCTAACTCTAACTTGCTCAGGTTTGTTCACATAAAGAGCAGCAAAACAGGTGCAAACCCAGTACAGAAATGTCACTAAGATAAGGTGGCAACAACTCTAATCCCAACTCTACTCTAGATCAATAATTTTGAAACTATTTGTACTTGTATTTAATGGACCAGTACAGTCACTATTCCTAGTTTAATACTGTTTCTTATTTGTGTTCTTGGCGATTAAAACAGTACTTACTGCAGAATGGGATGTGTAAATTACTAAATCTTGATCTTTTTGTATGTTATCAAATATATATAGGTAATTCCAAGAGATTTCTTGATTGACAAAAAGGACAAATTTAACATGGCCACCGCATGGACTTGATTTGATCCAAAGGGAATATCGGCTTCAACCTTTGGTGCTAAGTTTAAATCAGCTACACGAACATCTTTTCTGCGTCAACTTGCACACAAGTTGTAATATACTATACGGAGTAATATATGGAAGATAGTTTGGGAGTATGGGCGTTGTGTCTTGTGTTTATTAAATTGGTGACATTTGGGCCTACTACTAGGAATTTCATAATTGATACGACACTAGTGTTCCATAGCAGCAGGTCCACTTGTGGAAGAACATGCAGCATGTTCGTTTGGTCGTAAATGATCATAAATTTTTAGCCAGAACAATATTTTTCTCTCACACCAAACCAGCCAGCAGTAATAATCCACGATCGTATACAATCGTATCAGCACCAGCCGAACAGGCTGATGAACGCGAGGGCGCAAGTTAGGTGATCACTAGTATTATCATTTTGATAACTGAGATTGCACAAATGTTCCATAACGGTTGGTCTACTTGTAGAAGAATATATATGATTATTATGGATTATTGCTTGAGTTAGGCGACCAGTAGTTGCTATCTGTTTCTCGGATCTTACTATTGGTGGTCTGACATGTGGGCGCAAGATATCGGTGGTCCCATGAAATTTTAAATAATTTACAAAAATCAAATTAAAGTTCCTACATTTCTACTTTGTTGTGATATTTACGTAGTTCCTGAAGTTGAAGTTGCATGTAAAATGATTTTTGGGCCAAAAAAGCAAAAGAACATCAATTACAGAAATAACTTAGATCGATACATGAAAAATGATGGGATCAAATATTGATAGAAGTACACAAATCAATATTTCCATGAGGTTGAGTCTCATGAGAGGGACCTTTTAAATTCACAATTTGAAAATCCATTATATGGATTCTAGATGCCCATGGCCTTGTCCCAATATAATGACTCCATATACGAAAATTCAACAAGTAACAATTCTTTAATTATAGGTATTGATTCTTTACATACAACTTTCCTTCATAGTGAAGAAAGTGTATGAGAGGTATTACAAGAAAGTTCGTAAAGACAAAGCCACGTCGAATTCAAGACGTGCTAGGAGCAATGCTAGTGTAACCCTGTTAGCTTTTGGGCGACATGGTGTCCGAGCCAGAAGCATTGGCTCATCACAACTCATAGCCGGAGTGACTCCTCTACCTACCTACCATGCTTTGGCACCTTTGGTACACCACTAAGGGTACCATAAGAAGGTCCGTGACGCTGTTATAATGTGTTTGTAGGTTTCGACACTAACATCGCCTAGTCGGGAGAACGCTCTAATGTCTTTATTGTTGTATATATACTTTTTTTGGAGGTCTTTATTGTCATATAAAATTTCATCCACATGCAATAGACAACATATATGTTGTTGTCCAGGAATTTTTGAAATTTTGAAAATGATTCACTATTTTCTATAGTTCAAATGAATATTTGTGTGTCCATTGAAAGACATTCAAAATTGAACTATATTTACTAAGATTAAAAAAATTACATAAAAATTATATTTGGGCTCATATTGTCGATACATCATTCATAAAATGAATACACAATGTTACATTTACCCCAAGTTAAAGAAATATAACATGCAACCAAAGAAAATTATACAAAACCTTGGAGCAGACCAACACTCAACAATGAAGGTGCTCGGGTAGTCGGCATGGCCTTATCTTCACGAGCATTCTTCTAGTGCCTTCGATGCGCATTCGTCACTACGTTCTAAGCTAGAGAAGGTGGGACAAGACATGCAAAGCCTTCTCCCAGACCGCCCAAGAATTGACATGAGGAGGACTATGAGAATGGCCATGCTATTGACCATAGTGGAGTTTCACCTATTTATTATAAGATTGTACAAGCAAATTTTCATAAACCAAGTAGATCACTATTATGTCAAGGATAACATGGTAATGATAGACATACATCACTGTCGGGCGAGCCATACGCTGAAAATCATGTCCATGTATCACTGCCAGTTCAAGAACAAACCAATAGTGATCCATGGACATCACTACCGATTTATGTTTTGACTTGACCATGTTCGGTCCGTTGGACCCACCTACCACCAATTATGTTATTCTCTACCATCGGATCCAGCTACCACCATTATATTTCTTGTTATAAATCATGTGTCTGTACAAACCGATCATCCTACACAAACATATGAGGTCCCCTTCTTGTAGTCCTACACGACCATTATCGAGCATCATTTGTAGTCTCTCAATATGCGCTCTCTGTTGGAGGAGCCCTGTTTCTAGGTGAAAGCCCTTCTCATACATCTTCCCGTCATATTTATGATGGTGTATGAGAGGCACCCGAAAAATGTTCGTGAAGATAGAGCTTTGATGGATCTAAGACGTGTCATGAGCAATTCTAGCGCGATCTTGGGCTAGGAAGAGATATTGGCTCACTCTCTTCTCCCATCCTTATTGACCTCTCTGCCAGGCTTTGATACCTCTACTCAGGGAGCTAGAAGAAGGTTCATGAGGTGGTCATTCAAATGACGATTCGACCGTACACAACTTGTATTCTACAACTATGTTATAATATGTTTTAGGATTTTACACTAATAGAAGGTTGTGCATCTTTCCCGAAAAAGTCTTTGTTACCATATATTTAATTTTCTTAAAGGTATTTGTTATCGAATAAAACTTTTGTCTTATGTATAGTAAAACTTTATTCACATGCAATAGACAATATATATGTTGATCTGCTTAGTTTGCGACCAAAATTTGTCATACCAACAATTTGGCAAGCAAAAACTAGACAAAACAATTGCCATAGATTTAGAAAGGCAAGTGTGAGAGGTTGGTAAGTTTTGGTAGCAAATCAAATGACAGTCAAAATCATGGCTTTCCAAATCTTTGTCTTGGCATATTTTGAAAACCAACCAAGCAGACCCGTTGTTCAGGAGTTTAAAATTTTTTTAGGAATGATTCAATAGTTTTTATAATTTAAATGAATTTTTGTGTGCATACTAAAACAAATCCAAAGTGAACTACGTGTACCTTAACAAGTTAAAACATAAAAAACTTATTTGGACTCATATGGTCTATTGAATCATTTGTCTTGAAGATAGATGAAAAATTTAATTGTTTTGCAGGGATCTCAAAGTAATTTATTAATTTCTTGACATGTTATTATATATAATATATGATGAGAATACCCTGCCAAAGGAACTACAAAGAGACAAGAAAAGGAACCACGATAGCACTTCTTTCAAGCAACTCGGAAGTGAGTCATGATGGGTCCACGTAAGCTTCATGACCAACACGGCTAGCCGAAATGCTCTGATAACAGAAATGAAATAACAGACAGCGTACAGCCGTATGGCCCGTATACCTCAATTAAAAAAATCTAATCGAAGAACTAGCTAGGCAGTAGTAATAATAGTTAATTGATAAACCAGATGGAGATTAAGACCGGGCCGGGGAAATTAAAACCGGCGACTACCCGAAGATCCCCGGGATGGAAAGCAGCAGCAGCAAAGATGAGCACGGAACAGCATCCATCGATGGAATCAGCATCAGCATCTCCTCGCGATGCGAATCCACGGTAAGAAATTCTAATCGGCTAGCTGCGAATTGCTGACTGGGATCGATCGGCTCCACAGAATCTGATTCCGGCCGGGGATGCCCCGCGGGACACCATCACTAGCTAGCTAGCAACAGCTATTATTGCTTGACGGCGACATATATACAGCCACTAGTACTAGGGCGTGCGCGTCTCGATCACTCTATGCTGCACACGTAACACGTTGTTGTCGACACGGCGGTGCTTACGTGGCCGGACCCGCGGCTGTCCTGGATTTACACGCATGAAACCTAGTTAAAGGACATAAGGTATGCATCGGGATAACATTGGCGATTAATTTAGCGTATATATATATGCAGACACGTAGGGCGTATTCTACGGCTTCCAACTTGTCACACGTCTCTATACGGGGACGAGAGGCAATACCGCAATAGTAATCACGTACACGCATCACGATTCACAAGGGTGCAGGCAAGCTGGACAAGGACTCAACACCAACTCCACATGCAGGGCCGTTGGAGACCTCGATCTCTTACCACTTCAGTCATGAGCTCCCCTTTCTATTCCAGAAAGAAGTCTACTCGGGCATTTCGCAGCTCTCAACATCCATTGCGAAAGACTCCATCGAAAATTTTAAATTGTTTTGACTTTTCTAGTATAACTTTTATTAAATATCTATATGCCAACGGATGTTAGACCGGCTGATCATGCACTTAGGGTGGCACCCTTGTGGCCTGTGTTCAATACCCCACGGGGACGAATTATAGTGCTAAAGGTAAAAAAACCCTGCGTTACCCAAAGTACAGGTTTGTGGCACAGGCCCACTCACAGGGTAACAAACCCTGTGTGCGGATGGGGTATGAGGTTCAGAGGTTTTCTCGGACTATGTGAGAAGTCCTCTACCTTAATGCGAATGTTTCGGGGGTGCAGGCTATCCCTGCAGTCCGAGTTAAATATCTAGATAAACTATAAATCTATAAAAAATAAAAATAACTTATAATTTGAAACATACAAATATATATGTGGGATATATACGTGCTCCCAAGACAAACTACTGAAAATTATTACTTCTTTCATTCCAAATTATAAATTGTTTTGGTTTTTCTAGATACATCACTTTTACTATGTATCTAAGCATAATGTATATTTAGGTAGGTAATAAAAATTACTGTACCTAAAAAACCAAAAGACTTACAATTTAAAACAGAAAGAGTACCAATAATGGACATTGTTTTGGAAACACTACTACAAAAAATATTTTTACCAAAACATTTCCATCAAGGGTTCCTTAAAAACCACTTGTGATAATATATCACCAATAGTTCGTGTGTCGGTAAAATTTGCTTATTTTCACCAATAGTTCAAGACATAAACCAATGGTTAAAATGGGTTACAGGACCCATAATGGGTACCTCCCTCCTTATCACTTCCGTCATTCGTCACTCTCTCTTCTTATCTCTTTCTCGTGTTGCCTCCTCTGCCAACCCCACCGCCTCCCACATGTGAGGGACACCGCCTCCTTATCTCCCTCACTTGCACACCTCTTTCGACGCCATCGGATCAAGTTTGCGCCCACCGGGTGTTGGTGGATCAAGGCCACACACGCCCTCTCTCTTCGATGGATGAGGGCATGGTGACTCATGCCCCTCTCCTGAAAACCCAAGGGGACGAGCATGGGCTCGGGCCTGTGTTTTTTCTTAAAAAAAATTATTCAATTCTCGCCGTCGGTTTGAAACAGACATTGATCAAGTTCCTCATTACCGCTAAAGCGCAAAATCAATGCTAAAGATGGGTTATGAACCAACCATGATGAGGGTTTTGTAATACTGAAAATTGCCAATATATGAAGACCAAAATTGAGGACCCTTTTTATATATAAGTAGAGTCACCAACCTGAACACTAATACACAAACTATTTCTACCAGCGGTAAAGATTGATTTTTACCGGTAGTAGTTTTGTCAAGGAACTAGAAGAATATTCCTTGCGTTGCTGCGAGACTTTCTTAGAAATAAAACTATTGTACGTATCAGTTAAACCTATATATTCTTACATCCATACTTTGTTGAAATTGGTCAAGACAATGAAAGAATCTAATAAAAACAAATATAATTAGATTGAATTATAAGATGATGGGACGAGAAAAACAAATAGCAATATATGGATGCCATCTATATTTCGTATATCTTCACTACTAGAAATATCCACTTCTATGATGAAAATCTTAGTGACGATTCGGAAACTATCATAGAAGATCGCTTTTTATGACGAATATTTCCATTTCATCATAGATTAGTGGTGACGATCCTCAAACCCTCCCTATCTATGACGAAATCAGATATCGTCACAAGAAACATCATAGAAGAGCACATGGTTTCGTCACAGATCACTCGCGTGACTCGTCTGTGACGATCTTTTTTAATACTGTGACGAACAGGGCTTCATCATTGAACTAATTACACATCTATGACGAACAATATTTGATCTATAACGAACAACGCTTCATCATAGATCTGCACACGGTACTTTCTCCATCCGACGTGTACCTATGGGACCTACAGTTACTCATCCATGATGCTTGTAATTCGTCATAAAAGTTTTCGCTCGATCCTTTCTCCATGCAATGTGTACCTGTGGGACTCTTCTCCATCCGACCTGTGGGATCCAATGGCTTACGTGTAAAAGGTTCTTATTTGGTTTTGGTAATTGAGTGACAACCTAGGTTGACTAATTGTGTTTAATGTGAGATACACTGGTGATTAGTCCACATGTACATCATGTGTGAGCAACCTTTGCCATGGAGGTGAAATGGCTTGAAGATGTTTCAAAGCTCACACATGTGATGAAGAAGCTCATTGCATATGAGATATGACATGGAGTCATGTGATCAAGGTGGAGAAGATCAAGACAAGACTTAGCACGATGGACCGGTTGCAAGTGTGAAGGACAAGTTGAGTGCTGACTTGGCGCCGATGGACCAAAGCAACAATGTAGAGCAAGTGAAGTCAAGATCGATGAACCAATACAGTCATGTGATGATATGAAGTGGATCATATCATTTGGTGATTGGTTGGTTCATGTGTTGCATCAACAATGGAGGAGATGGAATGGAATGCACAAGGTAAAGGTATAACCTAGGGCATTTCATTTCACCGGTCATAGGCATGTAGAGAAGTTGATGACCAGATTTAGGATAGATGGCCGTACTATCAAGAGGGGCAACCTTGTTTGCATATCGATCATCTAGTGCCACTTGAGCGATCTAACTTTGCATACATGTTAGGATCGAGTGGCGTGGTGAATTGAGTGATTAACTCCTTAAAATGTTTGTGAAAAGATAACACATACACATGGTGGTGTACACTTGGTGGTGTTGGCACATTTGTAAAGGAGAAGAAGTTGGAGTTGAAATAGATGAACTCGGTGAAGAAAAGGAGGCAAAAGGAGGTCACTATGAGTGACCAGATGCTGGCCTTGGTAGGACCTGTGTGTCCGGTCAAGTGGCAGTAGAGAGCGCGCGATCTCGGTCTTGTGACCGGACGCTGACGCGAAGAGTAACCTGACGCGTAGGGGCCACATCCGGTCATCTCTGACGTACGCTGACGCAGTGGCACGTGCATAGCGTTGATGCATGGCAGCAAGAGAATGACCAGATGCTCGCCTATGTCCTTTCAGGTTGGATCTGATGCGTCCGATCGCAAAATAGAGGCTTTGGGAGTTCTCTGTAAACGATCGGACGCTGGCTCGTGGTGAGTCAGGTTGTTCTTCGGCGTGTCCTGTCATCACTTGACCGTTGGCGCATGAATTAGCCATTCGGATCGAGCGGTGGACATTGAACACGAGCGCCACATGGATGACAATCTACGACCGGACGTAGGGCCTCGCGCGTCCGGTCATCATGACCGGCGCGTCTGGTCACTGCGAGTTATGCCCAGTGAAGTGGTACAATGGCTCTTTTCGGCTGGTGCCTTATAAATAGCCCCATGGTCGTCCTTAGGCCGGTAGCTGAGCACCTTTAAGCCTTGGTGGCTTGTGTAGGTGCGCTTGGGAGCCCTCTAACTCACTTGTGCTTGATAGTGATCATCCGATCGAGTGAGTGAGCGATTCTAGTGTGATTGCATAATGAGGTTGCATTGAGTGGGCGCTAGGTGATCGAGTTGCAAGCTAGTGGTGCTTGTTACTCTTAGAGGTTGCCACCTCCTAGATGGCTTGGGGCTTGCGACTCCATTGAAGCACGTGAGAAGATTGTGTGATGCTTCGGAGGAGGATTTGTGAGAGGGATTATGCTCACCCCGTGGAGATCGCAAAGAGCAACTCTAGTTGAGCGTGTCATTGAGCTACCCTCACTTTTGGGGTAGGTTCTTGCGGTGTCCGACGTGCGGGCTTGGCGGATGATGCCAATTAGCCACCGAACCACCAAGTGAGCGATCGACACAACGGGGACGTAGCTTGGTGGCAACCAAGTGAACCTCAAGAGAAAATCACCGTGTCAACATTGTCTTCATCACCTTCTCGGTGGTTTGCATTCCGTGAAACACAAGCTTGTTTTACTTTCATATACATTGTTCTTGTGTTGTTGCTCTTGTGACTAGTTTTGCTTTAGTATCTTTCTAGTTGCCTTCCTGCTTGTGTAGCATAGAAGTAGCTCTCTTGCGTGGCTAATTTGGTTTTAGTAACCATGTTAGTCACATTGCTTAGTTTGTATAGCTAAGTAATTTGCGCTCTCTAATTTGGCCTATGTAGCCTTGTTATTGAGCATTGCTAGTGAGCTTAGGAGCTTTATGCTTTTGCATCACTAGTTGTGTAGGAGCTCTCCCGGTTGCTTGAGTACTAGTGCATAGGTTTGTGTGACCTTGCTCTAGGATTGGTTAGGTGAGCTCTAGCTAGCCCGACACCTTTGTTGTCTAATTAGGATCTTTGTAAGGTGCTTGTGAACTTAGATAGACGGGTGTAGTCTTGGCTAGACTGATAATTTTAATTCCACATTTGTTACGGTTAGCCGACGTGATTGTTTATAGAATGGACTATTCACCCCTCTCTAGTCCACCATCTCAACTCTACACATGGTATCAGAGCTAGGTCTTTCATTTGTGGTCTTCACCGACCCGAGAGGATGGCGGCTTATGGGCTAGATGTTGAGTGTCCATACACTTTTGATGGCACACACTTTGCACGGTGAAAAAATTGGATGACATGCAATTTTAAGTTCATTTCCCCCAAATGTGGTGGATCGTAGATGTGGGCTTTTCTCATGCGTCGGATGAAAAGAATGCAACTAAAGCGCAAAAGAAATACCTACATCTCGATTGCCAAGCTACTAACATTCTCTGTCAATCTATGAAAGATAATATATATGGGAGATCATGAACATGAAGACCGCCCATGATATTTGGTTGTACCTCAACTTAATATATGGGAGTGTCTCCAATGATGATGATGAGGCCACCAAGGAGGAGGCGCATGAGTGTGTTGAGCATGACCACGATTTGGTGATTGTGGAAGATTGCTCCACCTCATAGTCAAGTGATGATGATGATCAATCCACTACAAGTTCACTTGACAAGATTGATGATGATGATGCCTCAAGTGATGCCGATGATGATGCTACTCCATGCACACTTGATGGTGATGATGATGGATCATGCTCAGATGACATTGCTACCACAAGCTCTCCTACATCACCACATTGCTTCATGTCACAAGGTGACACTAAGGTATCTAATGCTAATGTGGTTGATCATGTTGATTCATATGATGAGCTTGTGAGTAGATTTACTAGCATGACCATGACTTTAGAAAATGAGAAAGCTAAAACATTGAAATTGGAAAATGAAAACTCATTTCTAAAGAACTCATGTGAAGAACATAAGCACTTACTTGATGTTCTTAAATCTTCACATGGTGAGCTAAAATTGACTCATGAGACACTACTTGCATCTCATGAAGAATTGTTAGAACAACATGCTTCTCTCATTAAAATGTTTTCAAATAAACTTAAAAAGAATGAGAGCTCATCACATGAGTCAAGTGATCAATTACAACATGTGACTAACTCTTGTGATGTAGGGAAGAAGCATGTATCCACCTCTTATGATGATTTATTAGAAATACCATATTTTTCGCAATTGGATGTTTGTTCTACTTCCTTGTCTTGTGAGACTAACCTTTTGAAGGAGAACAATGAGCTCAAGAATGAAGTGAAGAAATTGAGCAACAAGTTAGAGAGGTGCTACAACTCAAAAGTCACCTTTGAGCATATGTTAA
This sequence comes from Miscanthus floridulus, assembly GCF_019320115.1. Lineage (NCBI taxonomy): Eukaryota > Viridiplantae > Streptophyta > Magnoliopsida > Poales > Poaceae > Miscanthus > Miscanthus floridulus. Next base: position 71,550,052 of record NC_089588.1, read on the forward strand.
AGACTCAAAAAAACTTTGGTGACAAGAGTGGCCTTGGCTTCAAAAGGAAGATTACAAAGGGTGAAAGAAAAAAAGGCAAAGAAGATGAAGAAGCAACTACAATTGAAGTTGTCTTACTCCATGTGCTATCAATGTCATGAAGTGGAACACCTTGCAAATGGATGCCCAAACATTGAGAAGCTCAAGAATATGAAGGAAGAAGAGAGGCTCAAGCATATGAAGTGCTTCAAGTGCCGCACTTGGGGACATCTCACCTCAAAGTGCTCAACCAAGCAATTGGTGAAGCAACAAGAAGAGCCTCAACCAAAGCCACAAGATGAGCAAGAGAAGATATCCCAAGAGCAAATCAAGATCAACCATGAAGATGGTGGTGACTTGATGATGATGAAGAAGAAGAAAACAAGAAGGGGGGTGGAAAAGCAAGGCATCCAATGCAAACTCAAGATGCCAAGATGATGAGCAAGAATGAAGATGAGAAGAAAGTCTATGCTCACATCAAGTGCTTCAAGTGTGGAGATACGAGACACTTTGCCTCGAGGTGTCCTACCAAGCTTGAGAAGAAGGCTCAATCAACTCATGAGAGGCAAGACAATGAGGAGCATCACATGAGCAAGGAAGAAAAGGCTCACTCAAAAAGGAATTTCTACTCATGCTGGGAAAGGGGACACATGGCTCATTCATGTTCCCTAGGTAATAATTCTAAGCCCATTTCATTTGATGATCATGATGCTCTTAGAAAGGATGGCATTGGTAGCTCATTGGTTGGAATTGCAAAATATCCCGCTATTCATACTAAGGCTATCTCTAAGTATGTTGCTCCTAACTTGAGAGGACCCAAACTAGTTTGGGTACCATCGAAAAGTGGATGATTGTTTGTAGGTACCATGGGCATTGGAGGCTTGGTTCAAGTGGTATTTATTGTGTTGATCATGTGATTGAGCCAAGAAATGACAAGTGATGATCATTATCCCAATGCCATGATAAGATAGTGAAGTCCAAGTGCTACAACATACAAGTGCAACATTCATACTATGGATGATTTATTGATATATTTGATGGCTTGCAAAGATATGAGTTGAAGCTTGCTAATTGGATGATCATGAGCTAACCAAGGTATATCTCTTGTTGATCATTTCATTTGGGTGCATATGAGTTGGTTGAATTGGATAAATATGCAATGTTGCTTGCTATAAGATGATTGAATGGATCAATTGATTAGTAATCAAATTGGGCTTGACTTGAGTTGGATAAATTTATAAGATGACCTTTATAAGTGGATTGAATGGATATATGTCTTTTGAAAGTATTCAAACAAGTTAGTTTCAAGTTTGATTCACATTTGTTGAAGTATAGCTCAAGTGATTGAAATCTGTCCTAAATTGAAAATTTGAGCTAGCTAAGATCAAATCTGAGTTTGAGTGACCAAATCTATTTGGATTGTCTTGAAGTTTGGTTTGCATGCTCTAGACTTATGGTATGAGATGATGTAGAAATTTTAGGCCACGTTTAGTTCCAAAAAATTTTGGTTTTTGCCCATCACATCGAATCTTTGGACGCATGCATGGAGCATTAAATGTAGATGAAAAAAATTAATTGCACAGTTAGGTGAGAAATCACGAGACGAAACTTTCGAACCTAATTAGTCCATGATTAGACACTAATTGCCAAATACAAACGAAAGTGCTACAGTTGTAAAACCCAAAAATTTTCGTGAACTAAACGTGGCCTTATGAGAATTGGATAAGAGATGCTTCGGTCTTGGAGTAGATCTTGTCAGTTATAGTGCAGCAGTTTTTAGCATGTAGCAGTGGTGAAAGAATTGAAATATGGTAGCAATCTAGAAGTCGAATGAAGCTAAAATTTTTATAGCTGCTAGATGACTTACGTTGGGAGATATGCATTTTTTGAAGGGTACAGAATCAGCCAGAAATGTGACAATCATTGGATTGATCAAGTGTCACTTTGATTGAAATGTCTTCAAGTTGGAAACATATTTACAAGTGTTTGAGGTACCTAAGTTTGGTTTTGGATTGATCTAGAAGCATGACAAGCAAAGAGTACAAATGATGTAGACTAGGCCCGATCTTCCGAAAGGTATGATAGCATCGATTGGTGGAGACTCGACGTTCACGATCTAGGCTTCGAACCGAGACTGATTCGGACCCCCGCAACCGTTACACCACTGCTTCGTTGGTTATCAACCACGCGAACGCGATTGACCTCGCCGAGAAGGCTTTCCTGCAAGCGAATCAAGAACACAAGCAAGAATGGGATGAACGCAATCTGAAATTGCAAATAAATATGAGGCTTATGATAACGAGAAGGAGTTCAAGTCTTTATTCGAAAGGACTAATCGCCACAGGCGAACAAGATCAAGAACTGGGGCCCTGGTTCACAGCAAGCAGCCTTGGCGGCACAGTTACAGCAAAACGATGTCTGTTTCACGAGGAAATCAGGAACTAAATAAAACCCAAACCCTAAGGAGAGTGACGGCTGCTATTTATAGAGTCTTGGGCATCACCCCCCTAGACGCGCCCCCTAATGGGCCCAAACACGATACACGGTCCAACGGACCAAAAGATGGTATCGCAGCACCCTGATAGATTCTGAACGCTGACTTGTTTTGACGATTCCTATTGATTCTGAAGGGATTTTGACGTGAAACCAATTGGGTTTGCTTCCTTATCCAATTAGCTTTCCATCCATATGTAGATCATCGAAAACAGAGTCCGGATGTGTCCTGGGTGACCAGTTTAAGGCAGACTAGTCCTGGAGGTCGAGACAGACTCGAACTTGAGTTGCTTTGGGCCTCCACCTCGAGGACTCGAACCGAATTAGCCTCGGACCTCCTTCTTGACTTAGACACCCTTGCTGGCCTCCTACCCCTCCATACCATGTGCCAAACATGATCATATGCAGGGGTGTCATGTCCTCATCAACAAAGCCATTTGATTGTGGAGTGTACTTGGCACATATTTGGTATTCAAATTGAAGATCAAGACCAAGCTCAAGATGAAGATGAAGTTTAAGTTCTAGAGATTATTGGAAATCATTTGGTAGAAAGAAAAAGATTTAAAGAAGGATTCAAGGTTACTCATCTAGTTAAGTCCATCATTTGGATCAATCAATCAAGCTATTTTAAGTGAGTATCAAAAATGGTTCTTTGGAGAGAGGTCACTTCTCCCTAGTGTAGGGGCTTGCTGCCTATGTGTAGGTAAACTAAGTGTGGTACTTGGAAGGCTAATATGGAAGTGGTGATCCAAGGAACATTTGAGATGCTTAGTTGAAGCAATCAAAAGGGTTGATCAAGAAAAGCAAGCAACACCAAAAAGAGAACTAGTCATAATATTTCAAGTGGTATTCTCACATTGATGCTCTCATGCAAGCAAAGATGAAATGAAGAAGCAAGCAAACCACAACAAGAAAGTTCACTTGATCATAAGTGGTTCTCAATTCATATGGGTGAAGAATGGACTTTATCTATGATGATTGGTCTTCATCAAGCTATAAATTGGACTTCACATTGCTAGTATAGTAATGAATTAGAATCTATGTGACTATCCTCTACTCCAATATAGCAAAGGTATCATTGTAATGTGCATAATCATTTCATCCCTTACTAGTATGCGGTTAATGCATATAATACATGCTTATTAGGATCATGCATGACAAATAAATATCTTTGAAATTCATAGCCTACCACTATTGCTTGAATGATTAATTGATCTAGTGGTTAGTGTATGAGTTTGTTCATGAGCTAGTGAACCCAAGTACTTGATTTATTTTGGATTGCTAACAAGTAACAAGTACAACATTGGCAAGATAACCCTTGAAAGAGGTGTGAAGAAGCTTGTCATTGGTTCAAACCAGACTTGGAAGCTTAGGCAGATCAATTTAGTTTAAATCAACTTTGAATCTCATGATAGCAACAAGAGTACAAGCACAAGACAACAATGCAAATGAATATCTAGTTTTTCAAGTGGTATCTAGACTCTTTTGATCTATCAAGTAGTATTCACCAGTGGTGTCTAGATCAACAAACAAATGATATCTTACAAGTGGTACACATGAGGATAGCGAATGTTCAAGAAATGGTGTTTATTGACAAATCCATCAAGTGGTTCCATGCTAGTAAATTCTTCCAAGTGGTATCACATTCCTACACGTGCATGGTATCACATCTCTCCACATGGTATCAATCATACAAGACGGTGCTTCCACAAGTGATCCTCAACTTTAAGTGATCATCAAAGGAAGAAAAGTTCCCTCACTACAAGAGCTTAAGCTTATCAAATTAGATGACCCATGCTATGAGATAGGGGGAGGTGTCCCACCAATTGGTATCAAGGTCAAACATCCTATGTGTGGTATCCCAAGAGCTATACAAATGGTGTCATTCCAACATATGTGGTGTTGCCCATAAAAATGCAAGATTCAAGTATCAACCATCTACCCCAATGCAACCTTTGTATCAAGAGATGCACACCTTTTTATGGAAATTGATGACAAAGGGGAGAGATTAGTACAAAGATATTGAGAGAAGTTGGATTTGGACATGAATATGGACAAAGAGGGAGCAACATTGAGGAATTGAGAAGGATCAAAATTCTTGGACAAGAGAAGCACACAAGTAGGGAGAGCAAGCTCATGAACTTTGATTGGTTGCATTTGATATGTGCATAGTCATGTGCTTGCTTGCATTGCATAAGTTTTTAAATTTAATATGCATGCTTATGTGTTGTATGCTTGTTATAGAACTTGAATGATGATTTGATAACTAGCATGCATAGGATGGTAGCTAGACTTGTGTTTTTATAAGTGGTACTAGAACCTTGCTTATAATGTTGATCTCATGGGGTTTCTAGTGTTTTTGTTGTCTAACTACTCATGATGCTAAGGATGGTGTTTAAAGTGCAACTCCGATTGGTATCATGCTTCAAAGGTTATTCTATACACCTTAGCATCACTTAGTAGTGGTAACACTCCCATGTGTGCAAACTTGAAACCAAACCATTTGAGCACACATGTAGGGGGAGTTATCACTACCAAGTCAGGTTTTATGATACTTATCCAAATCTTGACATAGACCTTAAATGTTGGATAAGTAGCATAAAATCCAAATCAAGTTAGCAATTCACACTTGCATGAAGTGCTAGCTGGAAATGAGGTTAAATTCCATATCTTTGTAGAGTTGTCATCAATTACCAAAAAGAGGGAGATTGAAAGGTCCTTGTTTGGTTTTGGTAATTGAGTGACAACCTAGGTGGACTAATTGTGTTTAATGTGAGATACATAGGTGATTAGTCCATAGGTATATCATGTGTGAGCAACCTTTGCCATGGAGGTGAAATGGCTTGGAGATGTTGGAAAGCTTACACATATGATGAAGGAGCACATTTCATATGAGATATGACATGGAGTCATGTGATCAAGGTGGAGAAGATCAAGACAAGACTTGGCTCGATGGACCAGTTGCAAGTGTGAAGGACAAGTTGAGTGATGACTTGGCGCCGATGGACCAAAGCAACAGTGAAGAGCAAGTGAAGTCAAGATTGATGAACCAATATGGTCACATGATGATATGAAGTGGATCATATCATTTGGTGATTGATTGCTGCATGTGTTGAATCAATAATGGAGGAGATGGAATGGAATGCGCAAGGCAAAGGTATAACCTAGGGCATTTCATTTCACCGATCATAGACATGTAGAGAAGTTAATGATCAGACTTAGGATAGATGGCCATAGTATCAAGAGGGAGTAGGTGCCGGTGGTGTTGGCATATTTGAAAAGGAGAAGAAGTTGGAGTTGAAACAGATGAACTTGGTGAAGAAAAGAAGGCGAAAGGAGGTCACTGTGAGTGACCGGATGTTGGCCTCGGTAGGACCTGCGCATCTAGTCAAGAGGTAGTAGAGAGCGCACGATCTCGGTGTTGTGACCGGACACTGGAGCAAAGAGTGACCTGACATGCAGGGGCCACGTCCAGTCATCTCTAATGTACGCTAACACAGTGGCGTAGGCGTAGCATTGACTCGTAGCAGCAGGAGAAGGACCGGATGCCCGCCTATGTCTGGCAAAGTTGGATCTGATGCGTCCGGTCGCAAAATAGAGGCTCGAGAAGTTCTCTTAAAATGATCAGACGCTAGCTCATGGTTTGTCAGGTTGTTCTTTGGTGTGTCCGGTCGTTACTTGATCGTTGGCATGCTAAGTAGCTATTGGGATCATGCGGTGGACGTTGAACACGAGCGCCACGTGGATGATGATCTATGACCGGATGCTGGGCCTGGTGTGTCTGGTCATCACGACTAGCGCGTCCGGTCACTGCAAGTTGTGCCCAGTGAAGGGGTACAATGGCTCTTTTCAGTTGGGGGCTTATAAATAGCACCTTGGTCGGCCTTGGGCCAGTAGCTAAGCACCCTTGAGCCTTGGTGGCTTGTGTAGGTGTGCTTGGGAGCCCTCTAACTCACTTGTGCTTGATAGTGATCATCCGATCGAGTGAGTGAGCGATTCTAGTGCGATTGCATCGTGAGGTTTCATCGAGTGGCACTAGGTGATCGAGTTGCAAGCCAGTGGTGCTTGTTACTCTTGAAGGTTGCCACCTCCTAGAAGGCTTGGGGCTTGTGACTCCATTGAAGCACGTGAGAAGATTTTGCGGTGCTCCAGAGGTTGATTTGTGAGGGGGATTGTGCTCACCCCATGGGGATCACGAAGAGCAACTCTAGTTGAGCATGTCATTGAGCTACCCTCACTTTCAGGGTAGGTTCTTGTAGTCCTCAACTTGTGGGCTTGGTGGGTAATGCCAATTAGCCACCGAACCACCAAGTGAGCTGTCAACACAATGAGGACGTAGCTTGGTGGCAACCAAGGGAACCTTGGGAGAAAATCACCGTGTCAACATTGTCTTCATCATCTTCTTAGTGGTTTGTGTTGATGCAAAAGTGATCTGCAAACACAAAGGGCTAATACCCGAATCGATATCCAAAGCGTGCCAGTCGATTTGACCTGTTAATCGACAAGGATGAAGATACGAACACTTTGGTCCTGACAACAGCGATACGCCCGGAAGTCACGGCCAAGAGGTGCTCACGCAAAACTCGAGAATCGCCGAAGGTCGCACTGAAACGATGCAGCTCGCCGAATCAATGAGAACTCGTAAAAAAAAAGGAAAAATATGCAAATTGACGAAGTCGCCGAAAAGTAAGTAGATGCAAATAGGAGTAAAAATTGGTTTTGATATTGATTGATTCTTACATTGCCCCTCACTCCATATTTATACCCTGATCTAAAGAGACACAACCGAACACAACTAGGACACCAAGCCCATATCTAAGGAAACACGTGACTCTTACATGAACCATACTCTAACAAATATAGAAAAGGAAATCAACTCCTATCTATTTTCCTGTCCGCCTTAATTACGATGAAAATCTCGCCATCTTCCTTCCCATCGGCATATCCCCTGTTTCATCGGTAGTAGTCTTCAAGTCTTCCTTCATCGGCATACTCACTGCTGCATCGGCAGTAACCTTCAAGCCTTCCTTCATCGGCATCGACAATAACACCTCCAACTTCATCGGCAACGCCCGAGTCTAAACCAACCTTTCCATCGACCATCACCAGCTATCGACAACCATCTTTACAAGCTGGCTTTCATCGGCTATCAAAGTACACAGTAACCTTCCCCTCGCCGATTATTCCACTCCGATCATTATCACGTACAAAAAACGGTGTCAACACATGCCCCCCAATTTCGGAGTATAAAACCATTAATGCTCCAAAATTTACTCCAGATAACACTTGCCTTTGCCCGATTATCGTAACTCATTCTCTAAGCCAAAACTTGATTTGTTATCAAATCCAATCAAATCTAATCTTGATTCACGCACTTCAGTAAATATCGCACAATCGCCAACCACTCTTGCCTTGATTATGGTTAAGATACCGAAACAATAACCCATCGGCAAGATCTTAACATGACAATGCTGCCATTTTCAGAATTAAAATATCCTGTATCGATATCCCTTCCAAGTCATGATTACTTGTCATCAACTCATCTGTACAATCCCCTGATTATCGCGCGAACAGTTACCATATCCCTCTGAACCGCCTTGACCTATATGCGTGCGACATAGAGATAAGTCCAAAATACCCTTATTCCGGGCGGCTTATAAATAGATTTCTCCGGAACCCTCATTTTCTACCTTCAGCCTCCAATCCTTGGCATTCTCTCTCTCCGGCAGCGACTCCGACGAACAACCGTACGACCTCAACCAACAAGAACCCTTCTCCGGCGCTAACTTCAAGTTTCCGGCTCGTACCTCCACCTTCCTCAAGACAATGGCCATCAACTTCGACGTCCCCGCGGTTCGCTCCACTTTCATTACCTTTTACTTTGATCTTTTTGCAAATTCACTCAGTTGGTGATTTTTTCCTTTCTTCTGTCCTCTGGATTCTATAACCTTAGGAACTGCGCAACAAATTAGTTATCCCAACCGATCAGCCGCACGTCCAATGCCTTGGACCAATGGGCAACCCAGATCCAACCGATCTGATCAATGCAGAGGTTAACAGAATCCCCTTTAGAGCCCAAAATTTCTCTCTGAATTTGTGGAAAGACACATTCCGATCTTGGCCCAAAACCACCAAAGGGTGGAAAGATTGGTACTTGAGGGTTAATAGATCGATGCAAGTATACTGGGCAGAACGAAGGTTAGACCAATGCATTAGGCTCTCTATTGCCGATATGCAGAAAAATGAATCAATGATAATTGCAGCTGCTTATTTCTGGTCAGACACGACCAACACTTTTATGTTTGGACATGGCCCAGCTACTCCTACCCTTGCCGATATCCACATGCTTACTGGCTTGGACATCTCAACTGCCGATGAAGGCTCCATCTATGGTAGAAAGTCTGAATATAGGGTGAATACCCGCAACATCGGCGGTTGGACAGAATATATTCAAGAATACCAGAAAACCGGGACACTTAGCCAGAGGGAACATGCCACATTCCTGAATATGTGGTTAGAAAAATTTATCTTCTGTGGTCGATCAGTAGGACCAACCAACGCCTTCCTCCCTGCAGCTGAACTTTTGGCTAATGGCGTAAGGTTTCCTCTTGGCCGATACCTTCTGAGCTCCACTTATCATCTTCTTCATCAAGTGTCTCAGAAACTTTTGCTTGGCGAACCCATCGGCAACCTGGGAGGCCCATGGTGGTTTATCAACATGTGGCTGAATGCCCATATGCACAAACGTTTGCAATGGGACTTTTTTGCTCAACAATTCCCACGAGAAATTGCTGAAGACTATGTGCTTGGGGATGATGAATCGGCAACACGCTCACCCCTCAATTTTGGTGAAGCCATAATTGTCCTTCCTGGAACAGAAGCCAACGAAGACCAAATCGGCAGATTCTTTCAAAGCTTCTACAATGGTCTTTCTCGTGATCATAGGGCCTGGGTGCCTTATATTGACGAAGAAAACAGATTCCCCCTTCTTTTCAACTTTGCCGATGACACTCTGAATCAAGATAATGAGCTCATGATGGCTATCATCACTCCCAGGGCAATTCCAGTAAACACATTCGGTAGCGGGAAAAACACCAACATTACATATGAATTTTACAACCCATCGGCAGTATCCCGCCAATTGGCTTTTGGGCAACTGCCAATCAAACTCTGCTTTGCCGATGTGATCAAACCCAGGGAAACAATCACCTGCGGAACAGATTGGAACAAGGTAGTACAACTCTCCCCCGATGCCGATACTACAGATGTTGATATATCCACCTGGACACCAATATCTTTCATCACCGAGTCATATAAGCAATGGTGGCGAGAGTGGAAAGAACAACTGTTCGCAACTTCTGCTCACACATATCGGCACATGATCGACCCTGAATATGCCATCCCTGACGACGCGGTAAGTTTCCTTTAACTCCCTTCTGCTTTTCCCTTCATATATCAGTAACTGATTCTCTTGTAATAGGTTAACAACCGAGCACCATCGGTGAGCAAAAGTGGGAAACCCTTCAATCTCCGGTCTATTTCCCCAACATCGCCGATCGGCTACAACGCTCCCACCTTAGCCGCTTTGACCCACCAGAAGATTCGTACCAAGACCATCACTTCTAAGTCCAAATTGGCTACATCCAGGGCTACTCCATCGGCCGCTGCTACAACCTTGGTCAAAGCATTTAAGGTAACAACCTTGTTTATTTTCACTTATGCCGATCACAAACTGTATTAACCTTAATCATCAGGGGGTAAGAGCTGCTACTGGATCGTCATCGGCAATTCCGCCGATATCAAGCACCACTTCTTTCGATGAACCTTCAGAGGTAGCTTCTTGACTTTACATTTTATCTATTAAATATCATATCTTACACTTGTTTTGCAGCAACAATTGGGTACATCGGCAAACGTACCAAATATCCAAGCTTCACAACCAACAAGTGTCGATGCCCCCCAGCCAATCGTTGCCGATGCCCAAGCAAAGCGCAAAGCTTTAACAGATACTGAAGCACAGCCAAAACGACAAAGGTCTATGCCGATCCCTTCATCTGCCCCAATGTCATCGGTCATCATACCTCAAGAGCCCACCACCAATGAAGTCACAGAGGATATCCCATCAGCAAGCTCAGCCGATCCCCCACACGACATACTCCAGGTTGCTTCCTCCAGTCAAGCACAGGAAATTGCCTTGAAACAGGTAAACCGATCAACCTAGCTGATTTTACAATACTCATACTTACCCCTAACTGATCTCCTTTTCTCTCTCTCAGGAACAAGATTCCCCGAACAGCCTATTTTCCTTTGCCATTGACATTTCTGACGACGATGGAGAGGAGACAAGTTCTTCCCTTGCACTGGGAACAATATCGGCAGAGACTAAATCCAAGTTGGAAACCCTCCTGAGCTTGCTACAGCAAGGTACCGCCCAACTGGTAGATGACTCGGACCCCGCAAAGGCAATTTTCAAAACAATTCGTGGCCAGGTCCCTGCCGATGTTGAAGAAGTACTCTTCCCAGCAGCTCACTTAGAAAGCCGCCAACTGCAATATCAACGGGCTGCTCAGCGCATTGCCGATAGAGCAGCTCAAGCTCAACTCAAAGAAGAGATGCTACAACTGAAACAAATCGCTGATGAGAAGCACAAGGGCATCGTCAGCTTGCAGACTTCGGGTGCTGCACTTAAGCAGAAAATCTTGGATCTATCAGCAAGGAAGATAGCTCTATTAGCTGAATTGAAAGAAATCGATGCAGCCTTAACTCACGCTCAACAAGAAGAAAGCCAGCTACCCAATGCCGTCAAAGCCCTTCAGCAAGAAAGAGATATCCAAGCTCGCAAAGCTTTAGCCATGAAGAAAAAACTCAAGCCTGTGGAGGGTGCTGCCGATGACGATATCAAAGAAATGGAGGAAGCCGACCAGATTCGCCTGCGTGCGATATTAGCTATCCAATCCTTGTTGAACGTGTAATCTTATTTATTGTATCGGCACTTTATGAGACATTGACATCCTTGCATAATTCTAGCCGATAGTACTGTTATCGGCACTTATACTTTTATGCATCTATCCAGATACTAGGGTAATATTTCTTTAAATATTTTCCATTTAACGCTCTGGGAAACACAACCCCTTCGAGGGTTTCTAAAATATATGCATTACCAGGAACAGACTGATTTATCCGATATGGACCTTCCCAATTAGGAGACCACTTTCCAAACTTTGAACTTTTAGTCCCAATCGGTAAAATCAATTTCCAGACCAGATCTCCATCGGCAAACTCTTTTACTTTCACCTTCTTGTCATACCATCTAGCTACTCTTTTCTTATTTTCTTCGATACTAACTAAAGCCCTTAACCGATGACCCGCCACATCTTCCAACTCATCCTTCATAAGAGTATTATAATCATCGGCTGTCAGCTGATTTTGAGAACGTATTCATCTAGAGCCAACCTTAATTTCCCAAGGCAATACTGCATCGTGTCCATATACTAACTGATAAGGCGTTACTTTGGTTGCACCATGACATGACATCCGATATGACCACAAGGCTTCATTTAATACTGTATGCCACCTCCTAGGATTTTCTTCAATTTTGCGCTTAATGAGTTTGATGATCCCTTTGTTAGAAGCCTCAGCTTGACCATTAGCTTGAGCATAATATGGAGAAGAATTTAAAATTTTAATTCCCATACCTACAGCAAACTCATCAAATTCTCCTGATGTAAACATAGTGCCCTGATCGGTAGTGATAGTCTGAGGAATACCAAATCGGTAAACAATATGCTCTTTCACAAAATCAATCATATTGACCGATGTCACCTTTTTTAAAGGAATTGCCTCAACCCACTTTGTGAAATAATCGGTAGCAACCAGAATAAATTTATGTCCTTTACTCGATGGCGGATAAATCTGACCAATGAGATCAATAGCCCATCCCCGGAACGGCCATGGTTTGATTATAGGATTCATAGCCGATGCAGGCGCTCTTTGAATATTACCAAACTTTTGACACCCCTGGCATCCCTTAAAATATTTAAAACAATCTTCAAGAATAGTCGGCCAATAGTACCCATTCCTTCTGATCATCCATTTCATCTTGAAAGCCGATTGATGTGCCCCACATACTCCTTCATGAATTTCACCCATCAAGCTTTTCGATTCATCATTGCTAACACATCTAAGTAAAACTCCATCTATAGTTCGATAATATAATTCATCATCGAGGAGCACATATTTGGTAGCTTTGAACCTTATACGTCTCTCAACCTTTCTATATGGATCCTTTAAATAATCGACAATCTCTTTCCTCCAGTCATCGGTATCAACTGCCGATGTTAGCACTTCCTGAATAGGCTGATACCCTGAAGCATGCTGAGCTAGTCGATTAGCTTCCTCATTATGCAATCGAGAGATATGTTCAAGACGAAAATCTCTAAATCCTTTCAACAATTGCAAACATCTTTCATAATACGAAATCAAAGCTTCACTTCGGCATTCATAAATTCCAGCCAATTGATTTATAACTAGCATAGAATCACTAAAGATTTCAACAACATCGGCACGTATCTCCTTCAGCAATTCTAACCCTTTTATCAAGGCTTGGTATTCAGCTTGATTGTTTGTCGCTGTAGCAACAATCGGCAATGAAAACTCATACTTCCTTCCTTGAGGTGAAATTAACACAATGCCGATACCTGCTCCTTCACCACATGTGGACCCATCGAAGAAAAGTGTCCAGGGAGCAATCCCCAGAGAGTCCACTGTATTATAATGCTGAGTGACAAAATCAGCCATCACTTGCCCTTTAACTGCCTTAGTTGATTTGTAGCGTAGTTCAAATTCTGATAATGCTAAAATCCATTTGCCGATTCTACCACTTAATATCGGCATCGACAGCATATACTTGACCACATCGTCTTTGCATATGACCGTACATTCGGCAGATAACAAATAATGCCTTAACTTGACACAAGAAAAGTATAAACACAGACACAATTTTTCGATGGCCGAATACCTCGTCTCAGCATCCACTAATCTTCTGCTCAAATAATAAATAACACGTTCTTTCCCTTCAAATTCTTGAATAAGAGCTGAACCGATAACTGTATCATCAGCTGACAAATATAACCTGAAAGGCTTCCCATGTTGAGGTGGAACTAGCACTGGAGGATTTGATAAATATTTCTTAATTTCATCAAGGGCTAATTGCTGTTCAACTCCCCATACAAATGCCTGATCAGCTTTCAATTTAAGTAGTGGGCTGAAAGCCTTGATCTTACCCGACAGATTAGATATGAATCTTCTAATGAAATTAATCTTACCGATCAAAGATTGCAATTCAGTCTTATTGGCAGGAGCAATCACCTTGTTAATTGCATCAATAGACTTCCTACTGATTTCAATGCCCCGCTGATGCACCATAAAACCCAAGAATTGTCCTGCCGATACACCGAATGCACATTTATTAGGATTCATCTTCAATCCATGCTTCCTTGTGCACTCCAGTATCTTTCGCAGATCGGCTAAATGTGCTGTGATATCTCTAGACTTAATCACTACATCATCAATGTAGATCTCCACTAATGTGCCGATGTACTCATGAAAAATAAAGTTCATAGCCCTTTGATAAGTAGCACCGGCATTTTTCAAACCAAACGTCATGACTATCCACTCGAACAACCCCACATGACCTGGACATCTGAAAGCAGTCTTGGGAATATCTTCCTCAGCCATGAATATTTGATTGTAACCTGCATTACCATCCATGAAGCTGATAATTTGATGTCCAGCCGCAGCATCAATCAACAAATCAGCAATCGGCATTGGATAGCCATCCATCGGTGTGGCTTTGTTGAGATTCCTGAAATCAATACAGACACGAAGTTTTCCATTTTTCTTATAAACAGGAACCACATTAGAGATCCACTCTGCGTATCGACATTACCGAATAAACTTTGCTTCAATTAATTTAGTTATTTCGGCCTTAATGTCAGGAAGTACATTAGGGTTGCATCGGCGCGCTGGCTGCTGATGTGGCCGAAATCCAGATTTGATAGGTAACCGATGTTCAACTATCGATCGGTCTAATCCAGGCATCTCAGTATAATCCCAAGCAAAACAATCTTTATACTCTTTTAACAAATCTGTTATTCGCTGCTTACACTTGGAATCTAACTTAGCACTAATAAAAGTAGGTCTTGACCTATCACCATCACCGATATCTACTTCTACTAAATCATCTGCCGATGTGAACCCTTGACCTAATTTTCCATCATCGGCAAACCTATCCATTAAAACTCCTCTTCAGAACCGACTACTTGGATCGGTGGAATTTCATAATCAGCAACTCTAAGGAACTCTTTTTCCCAAGCTTCTCCTGATATGCATTTAGTTCGCTCATAAGTATCTGATTCTGCCGATGCGATGATATAAGAAGAATCACTAGGGACGACCTCAATCTTATCCCCAATCCACTGTACGAGGCATTGATGCATTGTAGAAGGAACACAACAATTAGCATGAATCCAATCCCTCCCTAGAAGCAGATTATATGCACCCTTGCCGTTGATAACAAAGAACGTCGTTGGCAAGGTTTTGCTGCCGATGGTCAATTCAACGCACACTGCCCCTTTAGCCGGTGACACATTGCCTTCAAAATCTTTCAACATCATATCGGTTTTGGTCAAGTCTTGATCTCCCTTACCAAGTTTCCGATACATCACGTAAGGCATAATATTAATCGCAGCCCCTCCATCAATAAGTACCTTAGACACAGGCTGCCCATCAACTCTACCCTTCACAAATAAAGCCTTAAGATGCTGTCTCTCGTCATCGGTAGGTTTCTCAAAAACAGCCATCAATGGATCTAGTGTTAACTGAGCTACTTGATCAGAGAGAACAACTTCTTCCTCATTATCAGATAGTGCCAAAAACTCCATCGGCAACATGAATACCATATTAACATCCGCCGATGGACCCTTATTTTTGTGTTTTACCTGCCACTGCTGATGACCAGGCCTTTCATTGGAGGAATTTTCCTCTTGGTATAAATCCTCCTGATGCTCACGTTGCATCCTCCTTCTCTGCGTCTTTGTCAGACCCTCTGGGCACCATCGAGGAAACTTGGTTTTCCAAACCGGCTGATAACAAGTCCTAGTTGGTTCTACACGACGTATATTAGGGTCCCTGTAGAATATTTCCTCATCGGGAACTCTTGCGTTTGCCATCTCCTCAAGCTCCTCTTGATTCCTTGGAAAATATCCAGCGCGTTTACCAAGCCTCTCATGTACACTAAGTCTGCCCCCCAGCCGATCATGCACTGATGCTCTGCCTCTGATCGGCTCATTGATAGACAAACCCTGATTACCAAGTCGAAACCTCCTTTCTGAGCGATTGACTCCGTAATAACCATTACACTCAGGGCAATTTTCAACAGTTGGCAATTTAATACCTTCTTCCCAGCAATGGATGAAAAACGGACATCTCCAATGATCTTTATGTCGATTCCATTCTTCCTGACGTCTCATTTCTTGCTGTTGTCGATATCGGTCATTACGTTGACGCCAACCCTCCTGCTGCCTTCGATGAGTAATCACAATGCTAGGTCGAGGAGGATTTTTGGAACTACTGCTTTCTCCTAGCAAACCCTTACTCTTTGCATCATCGGTAGTTATCCGATGTTGGGGGTCCACTGACACGTTTTTCTCAGCAGCCTCTGACGTCAATACCTTGGTCTTTCCTTTGGCATCCAACATATTTGCTGGAAAAGGGTGTTGATCAATTTTCATCGGCTTCTGGGCCTTGGAAGTACCAAACTTAATTCTCCCAGATTCAATAGCCGATTGTAACTGTTGCCTGAATACCTTGCACTCATTTGTACTGTGTGAAGTTGCATTGTGCCATTTGCAGTACAAAATCTTCTTCAACTCTTCTGCCGATGGGATCACATGATTAGGTGACAGCTTAATTTGGCCCTCTTGAAGCAGAAGATCAAATATTTTATCGGCCTTGGTGATATCAAAGGTAAACTTTTCTGGCTCTTTTTGACCAAAGGGACATGATATCGGCTTTTTATTCTTAACCCACTCAGCTAAGCCGATAACTGGTTCTTCATCAGAGTCAGAATCTCCTACTTCTTCAACAAATGATACCTTTTTACTCCAGTTCTTTTTAGGTTCAAAAACCCTAGTATCTTGATCAGAGATCCTTTGCACAAGATGACTGAGGCTTTCAAACTCCTGAGAAGCATATCTGTCTTTAAGATGTGGCAATAACCCTTGGAAAGCCAGATCGGCAAGCTGCCGATCATCCAGCACCAGGCTGTAGCACTTATTTTTTACATCTCGTAGCCTTTGTACAAAGCTCTCTACCGATTCATCATTACGCTGTCTCAATTTTACTAAATCGGTAAGCTTCTTTTCATGGATTCCAGCAAAGAAATACTTATGGAATTGTTTTTCTAGATCAACCCAAGTAATAATAGAATTTGGTGGTAATGAAATGAACCATGTAAATGCTGATCCAGACAAAGATGATGAAAATAATCGAACTCTTAATTCATCTCTGTTAGCTGCCTCTCCACATTGAATAATGAAGCGATTGACATGTTCCATTGTTGATGTATCATCTTGCCCAGAGAATTTAGTGAAATCTGGTACCTTGTACCGATTTGGGAGAGGAATTAAATCATATGCAGGAGGGTATGGAGTCCGATAAGAATAAGTATTGACCTTGGGCTTTATCCCAAACTGATCCTTCACAATTTCTGCTATCTTATCGGCCCAAAAAGCATCAGCCTCCTGCTGACGAACTGGTTGAATTTCTACAGGAGGTGCCTGCTGACATCCCTCCACATATCTTTGTAGCCCACGATCTCCAGCAATCGGCATATTTGCCGTTACTTGTGGCCCATTAGCCTGTTGGAAAGGATTCATCGGCTGGGCTACCGATGCTTGATTCTGGAAACCAGCTTGCATATGACCTTGTTGAATCCCTGCAACCTATTGATTTCGCTGAACTGTATGTTGAACAGGTAACTGTCCTGACCAATCATTATTAGAACTCATCGGTACAAAACTTACCGATGGCTGGTAATTTGCTGATATTGTTGGATAATTATAACTGGTTTGAGGCATGAACTGAACCCCAGTTTGACTCATAGCAGGGGCTTTCTGCTGCATCGGCAGTAAGCTCGTCGATGGACTTGAATTGAATGTTTGAACCATAGGCATCTGGAAACCTCCTGGAGTTGGTTGCACAGAAGTAGTTGCGGCATATTGAGGCACTTGAGCCATCGGCGAAACGGCCGATGGTATAGGCGCTCTTCCTACTGCATCAAACACTTGAGGTAATCTAGGATTGAAAGCAGATGACTCTGGAGGCATGCCATATCCCCACCAATTAGTAGGAATCTGGCTATTCTGAGACACAGGGCCTGACATAGCTGATGCCGATAGATCTGTATTAAGCTGAACTCACCCTCCTGGTAGTACCTGATCTGATTGTATCGGTGTAGATTGAATATTAGGTGAGCCTGCCAATACTAGAGGGGAAGTAACTTCTGTACCCACAACGGCCGAAGGAGCCGATGGAGTTTTGACAGATGCCGGCTCTGGTTGATGATAGGCAGGCCCAACGTAATGTGGTGCCGCTTGTCCTTCTTTGAGAGTTCGAACCACAGCATTATGAACAGTATTGGACAGCACATTGGAATGATTAATCAAAGCATGATTTACTGCAGAATTAACCATCTCTTGAAGTTTACCAGGATTGGAGTCAAAGGTAACCTGCCGAGGCAACGGCAAATCTTGCTTCTGGATGACTTGTCCACTCTTGTTCAAGCTAAACGATCTCAGACAAAGCTGCTTGTATTCTTCTACAGCCTTTTCCATAGCCTGCCTCTGTTCTTCCTTGAGATCTTCTTCTGATACTGCGATAATGTTCCCTAAATCGATCTCGGGATTGAACATATTGATTGATTGGTCCCACCGGGCGTGCCAAAAGATGTGTTGATGCAAAAGTGATCTGCAAACACAAAGGGCTAATACCCGAATCGATATCCAAAGCGTGCCAGTCGATTTGACCTGTTAATCGACAAGGATGAAGATACGAACACTTTGGTCCTGACAACAGCGATACGCCCGGAAGTCACGGCCAAGAGGTGCTCACGCGGAACTCGAGAATCGCCGAAGGTCGCACTGAAACGATGCAGCTCGCCGAATCAATGAGAACTCGTAAAAAAAAGGAAAAATATGCAAATTGACGAAGTCGCCGAAAAGTAAGTAGATGCAAATAGGAGTAAAAATTGGTTTTGATATTGATTGATTCTTACATTGCCCCTCACTCCATATTTATACCCTGATCTAAAGAGACACAACCGAACACAACTAGGACACCAAGCCCATATCTAAGGAAACACGTGACTCTTACATGAACCATACTCTAACAAATATAGAAAAGGAAATCAACTCCTATCTATTTCCCTGTCCGCCTTAATTACGATGAAAATCTCGCCATCTTCCTTCCCATCGGCATATCCCCTGTTTCATCGGTAGTAGTCTTCAAGTCTTCCTTCATCGGCATACTCACTGCTGCATCGGCAGTAACCTTCAAGCCTTCCTTCATCGGCATCGACAATAACACCTCCAACTTCATCGGCAACGCCCGAGTCTAAACCAACCTTTCCATCGACCATCACCAGCTATCGACAACCATCTTTACAAGCTGGCTTTCATCGGCTATCAAAGTACACAGTAACCTTCCCCTCGCCGATTATTCCACTCCGATCATTATCACGTACAAAAAACGGTGTCAACAGTTTGCATTCTGCAAAACACAAGCTTGTATTACTTTCATATACATTGTGCTTGTGTAGTTGCTCTTGTGACTAGTTTAGCTTTAGTATCTTGCTAGTTGCCTTCCTGCTTGTGTAGCATAGAAGTAGCTCCCTTGCGTGGCTAATTTGGTTTTAGTAACCTTGTTAGTCACATTGCTTAGTTTGTGTAGCTAAGTAATTTGCGCTCTATTTACCCCCCTCTAGTCCACCATCTCGATCCTACAACGTGTCACGTGTACCTGTGGGGCCTTTCTCCATCTCCATCTGACTTGTGGGACCCAGCGGCTTATGTGTCACTTGTGCTTGTGGTCCCTTCTCCATCTAAGCTGTGGGACCCGACGGCACCTTTCTCCATCTCCATCTGACCTGTGGGACCCGACGACTTGCATGTCACATGTACCTATAGGACCCTTCTCCATCTCCGTCCAACTTGTGGGACCCGACGGCTTATGGACCCTTCTCCATCTGACCTATGGGACCCGATGGCTTACGTGTCATGTGTACCTATGGGACCCAATGTCTTGTGTGTCACTTGTTGCCACTGGGTTTAGTAATTTCAAATTAAAAAAACCATGAGACCTGGGAGTCAAACCCAAGACCTAGAGCAAGGAATAGACCGTCTTCACCATTGCACTAGACGCCTATGTTCTCTGTGTGGACAAGTTGGCCTATATATTGGATATATCTCCTACAAGTGGAAACAAATCTGTGCCCATTGGACTTGTGGCGGCGGCGACAACGGAGGATCTTTGGTGTGCTGTGGTGGCTCAGGTGTCCTTTTGGAGGCTAGGTGGCATGTCTTCTTAGTGGAGCGTGGCAGCATTGATGTCCGTGTCCGTTGTGTGCCACGGCAGAGGTGACAGATCCGATCCATAGGTCTCCTTTCTCGCCTTTTCCTATTCGCTTCACTGTTCTGGTCCTTGCTTGAATATGAGGTATACAAGAAACATTGTAGCATTGCTGATCTGGTTAGGCCAATGATGATGAAAAGAACTAGGAGGTGGCACTGCTTGGTTTTCTACTGATGTCTTGGTTTTCTGCATATGTTTGGTGTTCTTACTGTAAATGCCTATGTGCAACTAGGCCTATTAATTATCAAGTGCTTGCTTGATTATACCTATCTGTCTAGGCAAACATATAGGCTCTTCGCTTCTGCCTTAAACTATTTTTTCTGTCCAGTGCTTGCTTGATTCTACATTTCTATTTTGTATGCTCTAGTGCCACCAGTGAGTCCTTATGGTATTTTGAACTTGTAACATATCTGAGGCCACATTTCTATGCCAATGATGTCTACATGGTTGTTGGATGTATTAGGCTACAACTCATATGTTTGCTTTCTGTGTCTCCTCCTTGTTGACAACCAAGTTATCCATTTGGTTCCAAACAAGAGGAAGGCATCAAAAGCAAATCTATGCTTTGTGTCCATCATTCACAACCCTGAGGCCAATAATGTTTAAGTTGCATACATTGCTACTGATGCCAATGACGATCACTACCCCCACTTGTTCACTAACATTCTACTTGTGAAAACTAAGGAAGCTCAATTAACTGCTGAAATTATAATGGTTACAGCTCCATTAACTGCTACTCTAGTTTGAGTTATATATATCTATGTGGTGCTACTCTAAATTTACATGAGGTCGTACCATGAAAATTGTTAATGGTTGTTAAAGTTGCACTTTGGTATGAGTTGTGGACTTCACTGATGGATCTTTGCTGGATTATTTTTCTCTTTAGTGATCTCATTACTGAGGAAGCTCTCATCATACTGCACACTAACGAAATGGAGGGCCCCTAATAAGAGGAACGCACTGGCTAGCCTCATGGATGATGTCATTTTTGAGATCCTCCACTACCTCTTCGCCCGCTCCTTGTTCTGCTGCAAATGTGTCTATCGCTCCTGGAAAAACCTCATCTCAAACTCCAACATCCAAAAGAATCTACCCTAGACTATGGCCGACTTCTTCTATGACAGTGAGAGCAACAATCGACACTTCACCAGCATCCTTGGTGTATGCCCCCTCCTTGGAATTCTTGCCCTTTGACATTGACAATGTAGCTATCTCAGATTGCTGCAACGACCTCATCCTATGCTGGTGCCTTGGGGCTGATAGGTACTGCTATGTCATCTACAATCCAATGACCTAGAAGTTTAAAATTCTGCCGCCTAGCACCCATGATGTTGGCCATGTTCTTGGTGAGGCTCACTTGGGGTTCAATCCGATAGCCTCCTAGCACTTCCATGTGATTGAATATGTGGATGTCGACGCTATGTGCGCAGGTGTGGAGATCTACTCATCTCAAACTACAACATGGATCTATAAGAAATCTGAATGGGGAAGTGTCGGGCCCCATAATTTAGGGTCCTCTATGCATCATGTATCATTCCCTAGATCAATAGCCGATACACACAATTCGAACAAGATTGGTATCAAAAACCATACTTTTATTGCTAATGGTGAAAACATATCGCACGGTTTAGAATGGGAGGAGCATACTGATGTGACAATTTATAGACAACCAAGTGTGTTTCATAATGGTTGTCTACACATTATAGGGCACTCTAGGAGTACTCTATGATACTTGCTATGGATATGGAGGGAAACACATGGAGGAAAATTGATAGGTCTAGTGGTCTTCAACACTCCATGCATCAGGCTCAGGGTCACTTGTGTGTATGTACTATTGCTGGTCTCAATGATTCCAAGCTTTCAATCTTGATCCTTGAAGACTATGGTACTAATAATTGGACATTGAAGCATACGGTCACCATGCGGATCTTGTTTGGAAGGATTAATATTAGATTTGGTTATGTGGATTGTGTTGACGACTACATAGTGATTACAATTCACCTAGAATGGAATTTGATTTTCTTTGCTGGGGAGGATGGAACAATCATCGCATATGACATGGACGCATAAGAGTTCATGTCATCCCTGCCCATGTCTTTTGGTATGGTAGACGTAGCATTATAAAAGAGTTCATCTGCAGACCATTCTACCTTCCTTATGTTCCCTTGTTCTTGGATTCATTAGCGGAACAGTAAATAAAGCTACATTAAATATATCTCTCTGTCATGCATTTTAAATGGACCAATGTTGTTTGCTTGTCTATGGACATGTTAATTTTCTCATTGATGGATGTTGTCATTATTTTAGATAAACTAGTGTGCCATCTTTGTTTTGTTTGTAAATTGAATTATTTGTTTAGTGCGCACATGTGTTATGGTGGTGTTATAGCACCCGTCGCCGTTTCATCTGTTATTTCAGCTGTAGTAGAATACTTATATGGATTTCTAATGTCATGGGTACATGGGGTTTGATGATAAGGGCACTCCAAAATACACAAAAATAACACTTCAAAAGCACTACAGTGCACCCCCCGTATTGTACTACTAGGATATGCTACTATTAAGTTAGCCAAACTTAAAATTGTAAAGGATGCAGTAACAAACATCACAAGAAAACAAGGAAAACTATGGAGGGTACTGTCAGATGCATTCAAATATACAGAGGTCGGACTTTCTTACGTATAAAATAACATTTCAACACCAATGGCTCCTCTGCTCTGCATTAGACTAAGGCGAGACTTGCGGTCGTATTTTCTTACATGTGCAATAACATTTCAACACCAATGGCTCCTCTGCTCTGCATTAGACTAAGGCAAGACTTGCTCCTCACTGCAAGGTTCTTGCAAGTTCAACAAAGATTGACAAAGACACCAAGGCAACAAAAAAACAAACAGGAACCAAATGACCTGAGCTACACCACGCTCAATAGATTGTAAGTGCGAGACTTGCTCCTGGTGCTGAAATTGTAATGGTTGTCACATGTACCTTCTTTAGATTTGTTTCCTTTAGGGAGTCACATAGCTATTCAAATTTACTATGCACGCAAGGAAGTCCAAGCATTGTAAATCTAACTAGGCCGGACACATCTCACGTTATACAGGGAAACCTGTTTTGTAGTATGAGTACTTTCATTGAATCCCCAAAGGAAACAAATAAAATTGAAACAAAACAATAGAAAAGCAAAAGCAAAAACAATATTCTAGACTTGTTCAGATGAACTCCTCGTTGCATGGTTCTTTCAGGTTCAACAAATTTTATCAAAGACATGAGTTGGCTTCAACAGAGATCAAAGGCACTCATTAATGTTTAGCATATTATAGATCAGATCAAAGTCAACTAGAAAGAAATCTAAAGTGAAAAGTAACCAACAGGGGCTAGAAACCATCTACAAAATGACCAAAGGACCTGAGCTACACCACGCTCAACAAAGTTTAACCCACCTAATACAAAGTTCAACAAAAGTTAACACCAACATGCAAATAAGAGTTCACATATTTGTAAGGGCGCCCCACAAATCAAACCTATTCATGACTACTAATACTACTGATATGTCCCACAGATCAAGAGTCGAGGTTGGCATGCATGATCAGCGCCACATCCACCTTCAGTATGACGGCGTTGGCGGTCGGCTCGTAACTCTCGATTAGATCGGCGATGTCATTATCCGTCGAACCTGGCAAAAAACCCTACTCTGCCACCCAAACATTCACCACTGTGCCAATCTGAAGCTAGGCAGCAACCAACGCCATGGTAGCCCCCTGACAAACGGCTTCGATCACCATAGCTTGAAGGCGGGCTGACAGGGCTGGGAGGTGCTCCTCTATGGCGAACAGATTATCCACTATTCCCATGGGGAAGGTCATGCCCATGGGGGAGGTCGCGCCCACGGGAAGGTCATGTTACAGGCGGCTTGTGTGCATAGACGTAGGTTCTTGACCTGCATCCTTAGTTGCACAAGAACCATCATCATCATATGAGCCTACTCCTTGAGGATTGGTGATTCAGCTCACGCCTAGGAGACCTCATTCGTGGAAACTTGAAGTGCATCGCATGTGGTGTCTAGCTCACCGCGCAACATATTGGCATTCAGCCTAGTTGATGACCAAACTGCTTGGACCTTACGGTAATCCTTCAATAATTGACGGTAGTCTACATCATCTGAGGATTCACGCTCTTCTGATGATTCGCCCACTTCAGAACCAGAGGGCTGTGTGGGGACAGATGGGCTCAGTGGCAGCAAGCGATGATGGGATGACTCTCTGGCTCCCCTGGGGAAAGCCTCATGACCGAGGATGGCACTGCCATGGAGGAAGCATTGCACAATGCAAGCCAAGTTCAATCTCATATAGGATAAGGGGGAGAGAGATCTGATTGAGAAGGCAAATGAGTTTTATCAAACTGACCGACATAGCATGGCATGAAATTATGGGTGGCGGCCTCCATTGAGGAATGCCTCATGGGGCCACTTTCGGAGCACGACCGTAGATGAAGAACCGATCTCTAGGGCCAATGAGGCTTAGGATGCCATCATGCCCACGTTCACCTATTAAGCAGCATGAACACAAATATTAGTGGGTTGGATACTATGGTTAAATGAAGATAAACAACATGAACAGTGTGATGATCCACCTCCAAAGGGGGAACTATCAGGTGAGAGACCACGCCGACAAGAGATCCATCTATCGATGGAGGATTGCCGACGTAGAAGACCTCTAGGGACTCCACGTCGATAGACGACCTCGTTCACTCCGCCATGGTCTTGGTAGGAGGCAACGATGGCATAGTAGGGTGGAAGGTAAAAACTTTCTGATGGATTCAGGAGCTCTAGAGAGAGAAGGCAGCAGGTATAACCTTCCATCTTGCCCCTTGTCTTTGCTGCTATAGTTTGGGGGCCGTCGACCACCCCACGACCGAGATGTTTGGTTGGGTGGGCGGCAGGGCTTCACCCCATCACGTCAATGCGACGGGCCAGGAGGCGACGTCCCCTGCTATAACAGGCTTCTAACGCCACCCATGCCCGTGCGCCTGTGCAGGAATGCAAGAGCACGTCATTCATCAATTACACTATCCGGGTAGTCAAGATTTTAGACGGCTAGACCTTGTGTGATCCTATGAAGTATAAATTCTGAATAAAAATAATCCTTGATGCATGGTTCTTGTAAGTTCAACAAATCTTATCAAATACACAAAAATAAGATGAGTTGGGTTCAACACAAATCAAAGCCACTCATGATTATTACTACTATAGATACAAATGTTGTGATCAGGTGCACTCTATAGGCAATAGTTTTACTCACAGCTCTGTACTGTATAGTGTCCGATGAGATCAAATATGCCATATTCAAACTTTCTTGCGAGCGTAGTAAAATATGAGAGTGAAGTGAATACGGCAGGAGCTAGAAAGCTGGACACAAGAAGTGAATTGAGAAGAGGAGCTGTTGACATGCTGCAGACTTGAATGCCTGGTGCGGTTGTGATAGGTCTTTTCTATACTTATTTGATTCCAATCCAAGCAGTCACATTAGTCAAGGGGCAGACTAAAGACGTGTCTAGCTCAGTCAGATTTACAATGCTTGGACCATCACTAGGACTCTAGGGCAAGGCAAGATAAAGATTTTTTTCCAACCAGTGTACTTCGCCTCGGGTTCCATCGCGCTCCCTCGGGAATCGCAACCTATCTTACCACAGAAGGCGTGTTTGACCGGAGATGCAGGCACATTGATGTTCCCAACCGTACACTGATCAAAATATAGCACATCTCCTCTAGTTACGCTGATGAGATGATGTGAGCCTCGGCACTGGTTTTTACTACAAGTTAGCTCCTGCACTAACACCCGATCAGTGTGTGAACTCCTTGCGCTTGTGACAACACTAGAAACATAGAAAAAGCAAGCCCCTACAGAGGAGAACAAGAATAAAGATATATTAGCAAGGATTCCTCAAGATTGTCAAGTTCCCTAATTGGCATGGTAGGGCTGCAAGAAGACAAGGTAGGACCAAGCTAGAGCGACCTGGAGGGCTTGAAGATCTTTCTTCCTGGAATGTATGCAAAAAAATAGGTAAGTGCCCATTTTCTATTTGCTGAATCTGATCTACTGGGGCTTGCCATTGGGAATAAACTTGTCCCTCTATCTGGCTATGTCAATCTTTGTGCACACAGAAGCTACCGGCTATGATTGCTCGGGCCGTTGGAGGTCTCTAAAAACTTGAGCTTTGCCTAGATAACGAGCAGAGCCTGGCCGGTGGAAAGTGGAGGTGTTCCCCTATGGCCACTTCGCCCACACTCTCGACCTCCACAATGGGTACTCTCTTGTATTGCAGTATGATGGTCGGTCATAGATTAATGTCAAGGTCTTTGACATTACCAACTACCGCAAGAAGTACCCGAATGACTTTGAGGCCGGCGATAGTCATCGCTCCCTGCCTATCAGGGAGCTAAGGAGTTTTGCAGTGATCCTGAAGAAGTACCACCTCAAAGCAAAGTATCTAGTGAGCACTGGCACGAGACGCAGAATGTACCAATGATGTCGCAAGTTACCATTGTCTTGTTCATCATCAATCTTTTTTTGTGCGAGGTGAAGAATGTGCCAGTGGAGTTCGATCGAGCACACGACTACAAGCAGCGGGGCATTATCGAGCTATAGATGGCTAGGCACAGTCCCGATTTGTTGGCTTGGAGAGGACCTTTAGGAATATAATCTTGCGAGTGTCGTTCAAGTATGGGTGGGGCGACTTCTACGCTAACAGCAACCTCAACATCGGCGACACTTGCTTCTTTAGCGTGATCCATGAGGCCACCTGCGGCAATGATGATGATGAGGAATGGGAGGAGGAGCTAGAGGATGTGAAGCTAAGCTAAAGGTGGAGGTGCGCAAGACAAACGGCGGATGGAGGCGGTGAACTCGGCGTAAGAGTTGACACAATCTGTATTTTGTTGTTTCATCAAAACTATTATTTGGCCTATCAAGATTTCTTAGTGTCAGACTATCTTTGGCCCTATTTGGATGGACTACGACTTGTTAGCTATGGCTAAAAAATAGCCAACTAAAAATTAGCTAGTTATTTTAGGACGTATTTTGTTGTTTTATTAGTCCATACCTGTTTGTATCCTGAACTAATTGTTGGGTTCTATGGACTAGTTGGATAGCCCCTGATAGTTGCCATCACTGTATTTTGTTGTTCATCGACTCATAGTGATATAGATCATCTATATTTCCTAGGGTCAGACTATCTTAGGCTCTAGAAAATTTCAACATCTATACGCCCATGTCCTCCGATCAGAAATGGTGAACACCATTAGTATACTACAGATCAGAAAGAGAACCAAAAAGAGATCTACAGTTAAAAGCAACCAATGGGGGCTAGATAGAGTTTAACCCACTAATACAAAGTTCAATAAAAGTTAACGTAGACATAGCGATTGCGTGGGTTAAACTCTGTTGAGCGTGGTGTAGATCAGGTCCTTTGGTCATTTGGTAGCGGTTTTTAGCCCCTATTGGTTGGTTTTGCCTGCTGGTTTATTTCTGGTTCTCTTTCTGATCTGTAGTATGGTAAACATGCATAACGGAATTCATCCAATCAAGTCTCCCATCGATCTAATGCATAATGGAGGAGCCGCATAGCTATTTGAAGTTTATTGCATAGATAAGAAAGTCCGAGTATTGTAAATCTGACTGGGCCGGACACATCTCACATTATACAGGGAAACCTATTTCGTACTAGTACTTTTGTTCAATCCCTAAGGCCTTGTTTAGATACACATGTATTAATCTAATCCACATGTGTTGAAGTCGATTCGAGTGGAATTAAACTAAGTTCTATTCCATTCCACTCTAACACATGTGGATTGAAGTGGATACACAAGCATCCAAACAAGGCCTAAAGGAAACAAATATAATTGAAACAAAACAACAGAAAAGGAAAAGCAATAGAAAATCAAAAGTGGTAGAATACACTATATTTGAGGACAAATTTCAAATGTTAGAATACACTATATTTCAGGACGGAAGGAATAATTCACTCTCACACATAAAGAGTGAATTACCGGTCTCTTATTTCAAATTTCCATTTGAAAAAATCAATTTTTTGGCGAAGCCTATAGTCCTCGCTGCAATACAGAGCCCTAAGTTCCCATTCGTCTACAATATTGTTGTAGATGCCGCCTATGCACGGAAGATAGCCTCGCACCTGTGCCGATGGCGGCAATGACAACATGCCCCACGTCGATTGGTAGATCAACTTGACGGTCGAGAGGTGGCATAGCACACACCCGTTGTTGCTTAGCCACCTACTCGTTGGTCTACCACCGCCGCCCTCTAGTTCTGCCCATGATTCTTCTTCGCCCTCGACCCATCTCATGTACCACCTCACAATGTCATCGTCGCCGGTAGTGCCATTGTGCCTATGGAGCAATAGGGTGACCAGATAGGCCGCTAGATTGTGCCCACCATCGGCGGTGTGGGTGAGATCATTGAGGCATCGCCGGGGGCTATGGTTTTCCATGAGTAAGGTTTGTATCCTAGTGAAGAAGCAAACCTCTGGGTTGCCGAGTTTAGTCAGGCCAGTAAGGAGGGCTTTGTAGTCAACGGGGTCGTCCCATGTCATTCGGCTTCTGAACCAAACCAATGACAGTCATCGACGAACGGCGGGGTTGCCGTAGATGTGGCGCATGGACAAGCAGGTCGTTCATAGGCTATGGAGGTCATCCATGGTCTACTCTGAGGTCACAACAAAGTGGCTGATGATCTCAATGGCTAGCTTGTTAGGGAGTGCTAGCAACAGCGACGTGGGGTGCCACCTCGCCACCATGATTATCGGTGTTGATGTCGCACGATGCAGAGCATAAGAAGGCCAACCGAGGGCTCGCGTGGCAGTGTGGATGGACCTATGATGTGTGCGTGGATGGAGCTACAGCGTGTGGATGGCGGTGAGATGGAGGGCTAGAGAGGCAGAGCAGCGCAATTGACTTAGTTGATTGAGGAGGCAGGGGAGGCGACCAAGCGGGGGTTACAGTAGAAGTTCTTAAATACCCTCTGTGAACTAGCATGGGAACTCATAATGATGACATGGTTCAGATTACCAGGTGGGTAGGCGACCGAGTGGATCGAATGTACACTATTTTCAAACCCAGGAGTCAAACCATGAAATGGGGATGCCAACCGGCTAGAACAGGCTTCTAACACGACCACATGACATTCATCATTACTAATATCTGAGTAGTGAATATTTTAGGTGGGCTACATGGTTTCATAGGTTCTGATCGTCTACACTCCCTCGACTGTGTTTGAAGCCGCCGCTTCAAGAATCCAACTTCCTCCTACTTCATGCATGCAGCCACAAAGACGGTGTAGCTCCTATTTGTAGTACAGCCAATCAAGCAAAAGTACTACTCATAGCTGAGTACAAGAGTTACATGTCCAGCCCGTTCAAATTTATGCTTCTCAGACTATCAGGCGAGCATACGGTTTACAAGAAATAGGTAAACGTCATTTCGTCGAATATACTAGAGGGACATGGTCAAGGGAAAAGTTGTGATCGTTTGTTGTAGAGTACACATCCATGGTATGGTAACTAGTTGCCATCTATAAGCATGATTTTGGTTAGAATCAGTGTCAATCGAGATCCTCAAACCAACATGGAACGCAATAATAAGTTCATACAAATAGTATGGTTTGATATGAAGCACATTACCTTTATCTGGATCCTCAAACCAGCATCGAACACCATTGGGAAAATGCAAACGAGTGAGGGAAGGGGGGAGCCAGAAGGTAGGTGATTGATGCAATGCTATCAGATGAGGAAAGGGGGATGCTCCTTTCATATAGACCTTGCATGGCTGACGAGAGTGAAGCGAATGACGCAAGAAATCTAGACACAATAAGTGAATCAGGAAAAAGAGCTTTTGACCACCATGACACGCTTGACACTTGAATGCCTAGTGAGGTTGTGATAGGTCTTTTCTATACTTATTTCACTCCAATCCAAGCAGTCACAACAGTCGAGGGGCAGACTGATTGCTATGACACTTTATACTGTCCTACGAGATCAAATACACAGCGAGTGGACTTTCTTGCGTTCATAGTAAAAGTCAACAACTATGGCTCATCCGTTCTATAATAGATCGAGGTGAGACTTGTTCAGATGAACTCCTCTCTGTATAGTTCTTTCAAATTCAAAAAAAATTATCAAAGAAATTTTAACATCTATACACCCACGTCCTCCAATTAGAAAGGGTGAACACTATTAGTATATTAGAGATCAGAAAGAGAACCATAAAGAAATCTATAGGCAAAAGCAACCAACAAGGGCTAGAAAACCAGTTACCAAATGTCCAAAGAACCTGAGCTACACCACGCTCAATAGAGTTTAACTGAACTAATACAAAGTTCAACAAAACTTAACACAAACATGCATGCAAATAATTAAGACTCCACATACGTTCATCTCATGGACCAAACTTAATCATGACTTGTACTGCTATTATGTCCCATAGATCAAGGCTCGAGGTGGGTGTGTAGGATCCCGTCCATGTTCACCTTTGTTAAGACGACGTTGGTGGCTGGCTCGACGCATGTGAACAGATCATCCATAAAATCTTGATCATCCGGTATTGGCGGAAAAGCCTAATGCCGTGGCTGCCCCTTAACGAACGGCTTCGGATACCATAGCCCAAAGGCAAGCTGGTAGGGCTCAAAGGCACTCCTTTTGCAGTGACCGGATTGTCCGTTGCTAGCACGAAGAAGGCGGTGTCATAGGCGGTAGTAGCATCGACAAGCAGGTTCTGGACCTCCGCTTTAGCGGCTGCCTTCTTGCCTTGTGCCTGGGCGACTTCTTGTTGAGCGACACACAATGCAGCGTGTGTCACCTTGAGCTCATCGCGTAGCTTGTCGATGTCCAAACTGTCCCCTGAGTAAAATTATGTGGCCTTGAGGTAACACTTCTTTAACTTAGTATTCTTCGTCGTCTGATGATGCATCACCAGAAGACTATCTGGGGTTAGATAGGATAGGCAACGGCGTGTGGCAACGTTCTGTCTCTCTACATAATGCAAGCCAAGTTCAAGTCCACAGGATAAGGGGGAAAGCGATCTGATTGAGAAGGCAAACGACTCATCGGACTGTCCGAATTAGTAGGGGATGGAATCATCTTTGGTGGCTGCCCTCACTGGTGGATGGTTCTCGGGGCCGCTTTCCGAGCATGATCGCGGATGAAGAACCTAGCTCTAGGGCCAATGATCCTCGGGACACCATCATGCCCACGTCCACCTGTTGAGAAAATAGGCAATTTCCAAATACTAGTTAAATTAAGAAGCATGAACACAAATACTAGCATGAGCATTGCTTGCATACTCTAGTTAATTTAATAAAGAGAAACAACATGAACAATGGTACACAAAAAAATCACCTCATTAGGAGGAACCGACGGCGGGTGTGAGACAACGTCGACGAGAGGTCCATCTATCAGTGGAGGATGGCGAGTGCTGAAGGCCTTTGGGGACTCCCCCTGCCATGATCCAGTGTGTACTCTCCCATAACCTTCATCACCCATTGGTCTAGGCCATCCTCACGGATGGTGACCCTCGACTCGATTGTAGGGTCTGTTAGGCCTCGTAACTCCCACTGGGGAGTGGTGCCTCATCTTCAAGGGGAGAACCCGATGGCCGATGAAGGTACGGATCACCCTCATCCTCGTCAGGCTCCGGCCCTTCAGGTCCTTTATCGCATCCAAAAAGTAGGGCACACCCTGCGTGTCCTCCTAGGGTGGTAGTTCCTCCCATGACTCTGGGAGGTCACCACACAGCCAGTCAGGAGAATAAGATGGTAGCGGCAGGCTCTCATTGGGGTCATAGAGCCACAACTTTTGCCACCCCAAGTCCATGGAAGGGTAGCGGTCAAGGCTTAGGTACCTATCCTCCATACTGGGATGAAGTAGGATCAAGGCGCCCCCATCCAAGGAAGGTGGACCCCCCCGAGCACTGAGCGAACCACCCGGAATAAACACCACCACAAATCATAGTGGGTAGGGACTCGTAGGAAGCCCTCGCATAGCATGATGAAGACGGGAGAGGTGGAGGATCCCCTATGGGGTCAAGTCATTGAGGTAGAGCCCATAGTAGTACAGCAACCATCAGAGTAAGGGGTGCGCTGGCACCCCAAACCCAAAAGAGTGGAAATGGATGAAAGAGACAACCTAATGGAGATGGGGATCTTGATCTTCCATCAGGTGATGGTAACTATCGTTGTGGCGGAGAATGACACACCGATCCGGCTTCAGATCGAAAGATCGAACCCTGCAATCTTAGCACCATGTCTCCTCTGGTTATCAACCAAGTCACGAACTAGGTTGACCTCGCCAAGAAGGCTAATCCCTACCTG
This sequence comes from Miscanthus floridulus, assembly GCF_019320115.1. Lineage (NCBI taxonomy): Eukaryota > Viridiplantae > Streptophyta > Magnoliopsida > Poales > Poaceae > Miscanthus > Miscanthus floridulus. The sequence goes on from NC_089588.1 coordinate 71,582,624, forward strand.
CGCAACGAAGAACACAAGCAAGAACAAGAAAGAACGCAACCAAATTGCAGATGAAAGATTAATCTCACGAGTTGGGGTCTCACAAACCGAAGAACGGCAAAACTGTTTCTTGACAGAATAATCTAAGCAAAACCCAAACTCTAATGGAGGGGTGGCGGCTGTTTATGAAGACTCTAGGGTCGTGCAAGACCCCTGAACGCGCCCCTAATGGGCCCAAACTCGATACATGGTCCAACGGACCAAAAGACGGTGTCGCAGCACCCTGGCAGATTCTGGACACTGACTTGTTTCGATGATTCCCGTTGATTCCGAATAGCTTTTAACGTGAAACCACTTGGATTGGCTTCCTTATCAAATGAGCTTTCCATCCATATGTGGATCATCGAAAACAGAGTCCGGATGCGTCCTGGGCGACCAGTTTAAGGCAGACTGGTTCTGGAGACCGAGGCAGACTCGAATTCGTGTTGGACTGGGCCTCCGGCTTGTGTTGGACGTCCTTGCTGGTCATCATCACCTCCTCCACATCCTCTTAGTCCCTCTTGACCCTCTCCAATGTTCCTAAGCAAGATAACATCATTAGGTAGTAGTCTATTCTCAAAAGTATGAAAAGGATCGCTTAAGAACGAGCTCACCTGTAAATTGAGTTGACGCATTTGAGCCCGGGTCATTGGACCTTGCATGACGGTTGGAGGATCAGCTGGTACATCCAAAGGAGTGATGTCCTCATCACAACCTCATTCTCCTTTGGCCTCAGCTCCACCTCGGTTCTCGGTGGGACTCTACACCCGATCGTGTCGGCAGCCTCCGGGATCACCGCCTTCAGTCACAGCTCATCGAACGCCTTGTGGTCGATGGATGACTTCATCCACTGCGTGGTCATGGTCCTCGAAGGAGGCGACGGTGGTGCAAAGGGCGTAGTAGGGTGGAGGACAAAACCTCTAGGATGGAAGGAGGAGATCTAGAGAGGGAAGGTAGATGATCGTAGAAGCCAACCGATAACTTTCCCTCTCACACCCTTGTGTCTTCTATAGTTTGAGGGCTGTGGAACCACCCCATGCCCCACGACCACTGACATGTTTGCGTGGGTGGGCGGTTTGTCTTCACCCTATCCCATCAATACAATGGGCCGTGAGGTGACGTCCCTGCTGGAACTTCCTGCTGACGCCACCCACGCGCATGCCTATTCAGGAATCTAGGAGCCTACAAGACGAAAATGAACAACGTCATTCATCAATACTATCTAGGTAGTCACGATTTCAAACGGCTGGACCTTCTGTGATAAACCTTATCGCTCCACTAGTGACCGGCCATTGAAAAATTTAAAGGATCATTCTGTCTATAGGGTGTAGAAACATTTCAATAGTTATGCAAATCGATGAGTTAAAGTTGTCAAATTTGACAAAATAAAAAAACTCAGTGTAATAAGAATCAACTGAACTATATGAAGTATGAAAGAAATAAATGAAGATAAATATAGTTGGACCAACATAAAAATTCATTCCATTATATACAAAAGTACATTACATAGTATTAATCTAATCTCTAATGTCTAAAATAACTCATCTTACCAAGGGGACTCATTTTAGACGGTTGACAAATTGCTTTTAGTTGATCAATATGAGTGATGATGACAGAGTCTCCTCCCACAAACATAGTAACACTACCAAGTCTTTTCATTCGCTCAAAATTCCTAACACTGACAAAAATCTCACCACTATCATAGTTTTCGACAACTATAACAAAGCAATCTTTACCAAGCATATAACGAACTGGAGCTTCAACAACGAGCCGTCGAGGCTGTTGATGAAAATGACGTCCCCAAGCAACAAGCACCCCTCGTATGATACCTGGTGACACTCCTAGCTGCCAAAGCGCAAGCTTGCTGGTGGAGTAAACATTGGTGTTGTGGTACCACGACATCTCTATGTATACATACAGAACAAAAAACCATTAGAAAAAACAGATATGAAACACTACACCTTGAACAAGCAAGAACCAGTACAAAGCAATAGAATATTGCCTAGGCCATATCTTAGCCTCGATTGAGATCCTGACTAGAATAAAATGACAAAGAAACTAAAACTCACCTCAACAAGGATGATCACTGATGTTCTATGGGCAACAGCTGCTAATGAAAAGTACTTGGCTAGCAACTTGCAAGTGAAAAGTAAAAGAGACCAGGAAGGATATTTATATTCGACGCAGGCACTAACAAACGTTAGAAGATGTGGTGATGCGCCTGACACACTGCAAGCTAGACGATCTGAGCGGAGTCAACCCGGAGATCTGCTTGGCTTTAACATAGGACCAGTCGATCCTGAAAATCCCAAAAGCATGCCAGTCAATTTGACCTACAATTGACAAGGAGAGAGTTTTATTAGTAATTTAGGGTGGAGCATGCTGGTGTTACCCAGACAGTTCTAAGTATGCTGCTTTGAGAGCAGCCAAACAGGAGAATCGACTAGATAGCCGATACGAAGAGAAATCGACTGTTAAGGACTATGATGCTTGTGGGTCATGATTGATTTATGATAATAAATACAATGCATCCAGATATAAGTAACATCATCAGCAAAATGGGTATAACCAGTGTACAGCATTGAGCCGATAAGTTTAAAGAGAAAAGATATAATATGCGAACAAATCGACTGTCTAGTACAAATAAATCTATAAATACTCTGAATCTAATCTGTTACCATCAACTGTGAGGTTCGACCGGATCTATACAGCTATGATAATGGTAACAAACTAAAGCCAAAGAATCCATAAAACCATCTGTATATTGACAGGTTCATGAAAAACATGCTATATGTGTGAAGGCATAGGCAAATCGGCTAAAATAGCCGATGCATGCATAGCAAACAAACAGAGTACATATTATGATCATGAACAAAGCCACTAATCAATGATCTCTAATCCAAAGTCTTACCAACGAGGTTCGACCGGGTCGATGCAGCTATGGTGGTGTCATTAGATTAGATCTCATTAACTAGAGAGTTTATTCAAGATTGAAACATTCTTCGAATGCATACTATGTTTGATTAGAATAGAGATAAAATAGCCAATCTAGCAGAATTAAGCCATCAATTATGAGATTCATAGCATGACTAGACTAGGGGACGACCAATTATGATGGTACGATGCCGATCTATCTCAATCTCAATCAGATAATTTGTTATGATTAATGGAACATTAATAATAACAAGATCAAAAACTAGTGAATCAACCAAAAATAGCAAGGAAAAACTTACTAATCTTAGCAGACTCGATAACCAGTGATATTGTATTAAACAAGTTATTTAACATAAGATCGATAACTTTGATCTATATTATGATTCGTAAGAGATCAATCAGCTAATGCAGCCTTACAAATAATGATACAAATCGATAACTAACATATATTATACTCGTAAAAGATCAATTGGCTGATGCGGCTTTACAAGTATGATACAAGTCGTGATGGTACTCACAGACAAGTCGGAGGTCGATCAGTCGATGCAACCCTGCTTGTTGAAGAACTCGTCGAGATCTACAGTACTCCTACTCCTAAGTGTTGGTGTGAAGCCAAAAAAGTAATTGTATTGATTAATTGTGTGATTGTCCTTTTACAATAATCGGGGTCCAATATTTATACCCGGAACCTAAACATGAATCCTACTCAAATACAACTCATTACAATTCTTGGAACAAAAGAAAACATTCCTAAAATAACTTGGACTCTAATCTTTTCCTTTTTGTAGAGTCCGACATATTTTTCCCCGACGCCATCCGTACATAGTCCATCGATGTTATCTGCTGACGTCATCTATAAAATAGCCGATTCCGACACTGCCTCAAAACCAGCCGATATCGATTCACATCTGATTGATTCCTTGATGATACAATCTTAGAAGTTTTGAGTTCCCGCTTTCTTCTTTCCAAATTTTGGTGTAAACACATGCCCCCCAATTTTGGGATAAAAATGATTTTATTCTAAAATTTCTATTTACCTGCTCACCGTGTCATAATCGTTTATTCCGAAATATACGCACGACTCCTGATTTCTCGGTCTAAATTTTATATAATACCCCAATAGTACTATTTCCAACTCACTCGGCCTATTCGCTTTCCCCTTCTTTCTCGAGCAAGCCTCAACAACCCAAGCCACCATCACCAAGTCCTTAACCCTAGCAAATCCTCTGCTCTATCAAGCTGTTATTCACATAACCTTCCTCAGATTATGATCCATTTTGGCTGTGATGGCGACCAGCGACCACGTCCCTAAGGTCTGCTTTCAAGTTTCCATCTTCCAAGTATTAGCTGTTACCCTGTATTTCCTTTCTTCTCAAATTTATTCTATCTGGTTTCTCGAAAATGAGGAACGAAATTTTGATTCTATTGGCTGTTGTTCCCAATGTCTATTATCTTGGGCCTATGGGTGACCCTGATCCATCTGACTTTATCAGTCAAGAAACCAACCGAATCCCCTTCAAACAATCTATAGTAGATGTGTCCTCTTGGAACACCAAAACTCCCTTTAGAAACTAGCCCAAAATGCCTAAGGAATGGAGAGATTGGTTTTGTAGAGTATTAGAGGAAAAGGCTGGAGATTGGGAGATTTATGACTTGAATCAATGCTTGACACTCTCACTATCTGGAATGGAGAGGAATGATTCACTTCTGATTTCTACATCTTACTTCTGGTCTAACACCTTAAATGCTTTCTTTTTTTGTCACAGCCCAATGACCATCACTTCAGTCGATGTTTATATGTTGACCGGCCTTAGAATAACAGGATCAATGCAACCTTATAACTTCTTAAGTGCTGGATCCAAGAAATTAGCCAAAATATCAGACTACACAGGATGGGCAAGCTACATTCTGAACCACATTGCAAATGGATCAACGGTTGCCGAAAGTGAAAATGTAGCTTTCTTGAACATGTGGCTAGAAAGATTCATCTTTTGTGGATCATCTTGTGGTCCAACTTTCAATCATTAATACTTGTCAGAGCGTCTAACAGCTGGCAATCAAATTCCTCTTGGAAAATATCTACTAGGATCTGCTTATCATCTGATGCACCAGGTAGCTATCCAGTTGCTAAAGAACAAACTAGTACATACCATTAGTGGCCCTTGGTGGTTGATAAACTATGGCTAGACCTGTATATGCACAAGATTGTAAGACTCAATCTTAGAAATACGAGCTTTCCTTCTTCCAACTTTGCTGAAGATTACAAAGGAAAAGAAGGAAGAACTCAACAGTGTATGAATTATGGTGAGGCTGCATCAGCCATAACAATTGTTGTTGATGTAGGCCATCTCTTTAAGAAATTCTATAGAGGATTTGATGCAAACATCTTGACTTGGCTGCCTTATGATGAAGATGAAGACAATGAATTAGTTCTGCCAGTCAAATTTTGGTTTGAATTAGGCTGCTCAGATGAAACAGTTGCAGCAATTTTTAGTTGCATCATCAAACCCTGTGTATTGCCAACTGAATTTCACCATGGCCGTGGCAAAATGGCTACCAGTTCTTTTCTCCCAGAAAATCTTCCAACTTATGAATTCTACAATCCTTGTTTCATGGCCTGTCAATTTGGCCTTGGTCAGCTATCTCCTCAACTATTCTTCAAAAATACACTAAAGCCAAGAGAAGGTATCAGTGAAGTAATGGAAGCCTCCAGAGTCTTTCAACTAGGACTAGATCTTCCTTCCTTTTGCTTCCATGACTGGACAAGAGTCACCTTCTCTTTCAACCTGTTTGACTCCTGGTGGCAACAATGGCACTCCTATCTCTTCTGTAAGTAGTCCATCCTAGCTGCATAGCTCTAGATGAAGATTTCGCTTCTGATAGTGAGGTAACTTACCATTCCCTTTTAGAAAAATTATTCAATAAATTCCCCTGCTAACTGTTCTAACAAACTTTTTTAGGACACCAAATTCGATCCCCCAAGCATGGATAGAAAGGGGCATCCCATAAAATACTATCCACCATGTCTAGACTCAAGAATGGGATCCACATCACCCATCTTAAAGAAGCTGATGAAGACCCCAACTACTCCAGCAATACTTACATACCATGTCTAGCCTCAAGAATGGCATCCCATACGCAAGGCAGCTAGAGGTGTGACTCAAAAAACTACCACTGGGAAAAGATTTCACAAAACCAAACCACCAGCTGCTCAGGTAAATCAACTAATCTCCCTTCTCATATTAATATTTAATTTCTAATCCAATTCCCTTTTGCAGCCTCAAGTATTGCATCCCAGTCTGTTTTGGGTGCTAAACTACTATCCTAGGCACTTGAATCAGCATCCACCAACTTCTCATCAGTTGTTCCCCCTAAAGAGCCGATTACAGTCAAAACAACCAATGTTTCTAATAGACCTCAGGTGACAGAAGATGAGCATCTCTCTATTTCACCTTCTAATGCTACGAAGGTATCCTCCCAAGCCTCCTCATTTTATATAATTTTATTCTCTTCTGACCATTTACCATGTCAGACTCTACCTGAAAAGTCTTTTGCACAAGAACAAAGGTATGATAATTCACCAGCTGATGATCATCCTGCTTATGTTGATGCCCAAACTAACGATTCCCTAGCTCAGCAAACAATTGATGGTAAGACATTCTCATGTTCATCTATTGTTTCATAGCAAACATAAACTGAAACACTCCTTGATGCTCGTAGACACTATCCATGAAAACCCAGAGCCGATTCAAACGACTGTTGGAAAAGATGCTGGCATATCATCGACTGTTCCTTCTCTTCAACTAGAGCCTCTTCTAGAAAACATGTTGTGTTTACTTCACCATTTATCTGGTTATCAACTGATTCGACCCTCCTAATAAAACTTCCTTTGCTCATACATAGACACTTAATTCTCTAGCTCTGAGCTACTCCTTCAACTTTGAAGAATACATAGATGAAGGTGAGATTATCTCATCAACCACCTCTCTTCAAGAGACTTTATCAGAAGAGACTAGAAATTGGCTAATAGACATATTGCCAATGCTTGAGAAGGATATAGCTAATTTGGTCCAAGATGCAGCTCCAATGCAAAGAATCTTCTTAGCTATAAATGATAATTTGTCCCTAGATCTCATCGAAGCTTTGACACCTTTATCCATCATTGAAGATCAAGCTCCAAGAGTGAAAATGGCTCAAAGAAACCTAGCTGATCGTGAAGCTTTATTGGCCAAGAAGAACTCCAACAAACAAGAGGCCAAAAAGCTAGCACAGCTAATAGATAACTTGAAGATCTCCTTCCTCAGGATCGAACTAGAGGTGAACCAACTAAAAGCCAAACGTGTAGAACTCGAGAAGGAACTAGAGAACGTGAAGGCTGCCATCGATCACCATGAGTCTAATCTGACTCAAATACCCAATGCCATTAAAAAGAAGAAATAGGAAATGCTGACCAAGGTCAAAGAAGGCAAAGCCATCCGTAGCAACCTCAAGAACATCCCTGGATTAGCCGAAGAAGACAAGCAACAAATCATAGAAGTGGATGCTATCCGGCTAAAAGCATTGAAAGTAATCTAGGATGTTCTAAACTTGTAATCTGCATAAAAACATTTGTAATATATATTTTGTGTGGAACCAATGATAACCATATTTTCTGTTGTTCTATTGTATCTCTTATCTCGGCTAAAGAGCTAATTTAAAAATAGCCGATTCCAGACCCTGACTTTAATCCAATTAAGTCTGAAAAAACGGCCTCCACTAAGAAAACTCCTCAATCTTCCATCCTCAGTTATCAACACCGCATTCTCTTTAGCATTAGTAGGGTGACGTTTCGCCTTGTATTAATTGTGGTTGCCTTTTGCATGTCCCGAGATATCTACTACCTTGCTTCATGGCTATAAATACTAGCTAAGAGTCCTGGCCTCAAACACACATATCTCACAACTATTTCTATTCCCTGTGCTTCTCCGCCTTCACAAACTCTGTAGCAGTTCCTTTCTTCTTTCATGATCTAAACCAGCACCCAATGGCAGGAGAGGATCACCGCGGCAAGCGCGCAGCAAAAGATCTCCTAGAGGAGGAGGTCTTGGTTGGCCAGTGACTTCACCGCATAAGTTAGGACTGAACGCTCCCGTCCATAGCAAGAATCATCTATTAATGCATCTACAGGTTCATCCTCAATGACAGACTTACTACTCCTCCCAGGGCTGGTGAGCCTTCTGCCGCCGCGTCTGCTGCTTCCGCATCGGATTCGTCATCGGACTCCTCCGACTCCTACAATGGCGATGATGCCCGGTGTTTCCTCTGGGAGTGGAGGACGGCCTAGGACTATTACTCTGAGGCAACTCGGGAGAACGGTGAGCTTGAGATCCGCCTCGGGGCCTCTCATGCCGCCCTCCTCGCTGCCGAGGAAGAGGCCAGCGCTGCTCGGGCATGGTTGGCCGAATTCAACGCCATGGTGGCAGGTAAGATGATCTTTGAGAAAAACTCCAGTCTCACTCCCTCTGCTTCCGTTCTGACAATCCGTTCATTCCTTTGATTGCCAGCCCTGATGGTCCAGTTGGAGAAACTCCAACTAGTGGTGAACACGGCTATGGTGGCCATTAATGCCTGGGGCCCCTTCGTCAACACCCACCTCCATGACGTCCCAGTGTGCATCTTGGAGATCGCCCTTCATGGTGTTCGCCGCGGCGCGTTAGTAGCCCTGGCTACGGCGTAGGTCTAGACTAGGTATGAGCTCGGCACCATGGAGACCGGCTTCCTGATGGGCAACAATCCTGAGCTACACGAGGAGTTAATCGAAGACTTAGACGATGCAGCGCAGGCTATCATGGACATCATATCTGCCCAGGATGTGATAAATAATGTCTTCGATTAGTTTGTACTTAGAGGCAAACTGATCAATAAACAAAACTTCTGTTTCTTATGAATGTGTCTCTGTGAATTCTCTGCAATATGTTTGTATACATCATGATTGTCTTTGTGTTTGTTTTTGCTCTATAGGCGATACATATTGTATAGGCTTTCACCCCTTTGGGTTAATTTTTTGAACTAATGGGGATACCCTTCTGGTACCGGCTATTAGAGTCGATGACTAAACAAATCGGCTATCAAGTATTAATCCAAATGCTAGGATAATATTTCTTTAGATACTTTCCATTGATTGCTCTGTCAAACTCTTCTTCTCCTTCTAGCATTTCCAAAATATAAGCATTGCTTGGCGCACAACGTTTAATCTGATAAGGACCTTCCCAATTAGGTGACCATTTGCCAAACTTGCTGTCTTTATATCCAATCGGTAATTTCACCTTCTAGACCAAGTCTCCCTCAGAAAATTGTTTCCTCTTGACCTTCTTATTGTAATACTTCACAATCCTTAACTTATTGGCTTTGATATTCTCAAGAGCACACAGTCGATGGCAACTTAAGTCTTCTAAGTCATCTATCATAAGATTCTTGTAAACTTTGGCTGATAAATCATTTTGCAATGTGACACGCCTCGATCCAGTTTGAATCTCCCAAGGAAGGACTGCATTATGACCATACACAAGTTCATAAGGTGACACTTTAACTAATCCATGATAGGCCATCCTATATGCCCATAATGCTGCATTAAGTGTTAAGTACCACTTCCTTGGTTGCTCCTCAATTTTCTTCTTAATCAATTTAATCATAATTTAATTGGATGCCTCTGCCTAGTCATTAGCCTAAGCATAGTAAGGAGAATAATTTAATAACTTAATTCCCATACTAGCAGCAAAATCTCTGAACTCTTCTGATGTGAACATTGTCCCCTGATCAGTAGTAATAGTTTGAGGAATTCCAAAATGATATATAATGTGTTCCTTAACAAAATCAATTCTTTGAGGTTACCGTCTTTAAAGGAACTACCTCAACCCATTTGATAAAGTAATCTGTTGCTATCAATATGAAATTATCTCCTTTACTAAATCAATTCCCCAACCTCGAGATGGCCATGGTTTAATTATTGGATTCATAGCCAATGCAGGCGATTTCTGAATATTAGCAAAACATTGACAATCCTGATACCCCTTGTAATATTCAAAACAATCTTCTAGTATTGTTGGCCAGAAATATCCAGACCTGCGAATAATCCATTTCATCTTATAAGCCGATTGATGAGCTCCACATATCCCTTCATGTACTTCACCCATGAACACTTTAGCTTCTTAATTTAAGCATTTAAGCAACACCCCATCGACTGTCTTGTAATATAGCTAATCATCTAACAAAACATACTTAATCAATTTATACCTTAGTTTCATGGCTACCTTCCATGATGGATTCTTAAGGTAATCGACTATTTCAACTCTCCAATCATTAGTCAAGGTTTCACTACTTAAGATCTCTTGAAATACTCGATAACCTGATGAACTCTGAGCCAACCGATTAGCCACTTGATTCTGTGCTCTTAGAATATGCTGAAGAGAAATATGGGGAAACTCCTCGAGTAACCTCTGGCCTTCATCATAGTATCCCCTCATAATATCATCTTTACATTCATATAGGCCGATCAACTGATTAATAACTAACTGTGAATCTCCAAATACTTCAATTGACTTAGCCTTTATTTCATGGAGAAGTTGAAGTCACTTAAGAATAGCTTCATATTCTGCTTGATTGTTGGTAGTCACTGGTTTAATTGGAAAAGCAAACTCAAAACTAGCCCCCCGAGGTGAAATAATAACAATACCAATGTCACCGCCTTGCTTGCACGATGATCCATCAAAGAACAATGTCCAAGATATCAGTTCTACATAGCCAATACTTGGTTTATGATGATGAGTAATAAAATCGGCCATTACTTGCCCCTTGACTGCTTTAGCCGATTCGTACCTCAAATTAAATTCCGATAATGCAAGAATCCACTTTCCCATTCTCCCATTTAATATTGGCATTGACAACATGTGCTTGATCACATCAGCCTTAGAAATAACTATACACTTAGTTGATAACAAGTAATGTCGCAACTTAGTGCAAGAGAAATATAAGCATAAGTCCCTTAAGAATATCTTGTTTCTGGATCCAAAAGCCTTCTACTTAAATAGAAAACAACTCGTTCTTTTCCTGCAAACTCTTGTAATAAGGCTGATCCAATTGTTTGGCTATCGGCTGACATGTAACTTAAAAGGTTTATCTTGCTGAGGAGGGACTAGCACAGGTGGACATTTCATATATTTTTTTATCTCCTCAAACACCTTTTGTTGTATGTCACCCCATTTAAATTCTTGATCATTTTCAACTTCAATCAAGGAGAAAATGGCAAAACCCTTTCTGATAAATTTGAAATAAACCTTTTGATAAAATTAATCTTACCAAGCAAAGATTGTAACTATGTTTTAGTAGTCGGGGGTACTGCCTCATCAATTGCTTTCATACTTTTTTGACCAATTTCAATTCCTCTCTCGTGGAACATAAAACCCAAAAATTGTCCAGCTGATACTCCAAAGGCACACTTATTAGGATTCATCTTTAAACCATGTTTTCTTGTGCACTCCAAAGTCTCCCACAAATCAGCTAGATGTTCTTTGTACCCTTTGGATTTCACCACCACATCATCAATGTAGATTTCAACAATCCTATCGATCAACTTATGAAAAATATAATTCATTGCCTTCTGATAAGTTGCACCAGCATTGTTCAAACCAAAAGTTATCATAACCCATTCAAATAAACCAATTGCGCTAGGGCACCTAAAAGCTGTTTTTGCTATATCTTCCTCGGCCATAAAAATTTGATTATATCCTGTATTGCCGTCCATAAAATTAATAACCTTATGCTCGGCTGCTGCATCTACCAACATATCGGCTATTAGCATCAGATAACCATCCATGGGTGTAGCCTTGTTCAGATCCCTAAAATCTATGCAAACTCTTAACTTCCCATTTTTCTTATACACAGGAACAACACTCGATATCCACTCTGCATAACGGCATGGTCGGATAAATTTTGCTTCTAGTAATCTTTTAGTCTTCTTTTTTATATCATCAAGAACATTTGGGTTAAATCTCCTCGAAGCTTGTTTAAATGGCCGATATTCAGGTTTGATTGGCAACCGATGTTCAACAATTGGTCGATCTAAACCAGGCATCTCATAATATTTCCAAGCAAAACAATCTTTAAATTCCCTTAACAAATCTATCAACTCTCGTTTATACTCAGGATCCAACTTAGCACTTACATACATCGGCCTAGGCCTATCACCAAAACCAATATATATCTCATGTAATTCATCGACCGATGTAAAGCCATGTCCTAGTTTACCATCTGTACCATCTATTGGATTATCCATTAAAATAAACTCTCAGAGACGACTGCTTGGATCGGCAGTTGGCTTTCATCATTGATTTTAATGAAGCCTCCTTCCCATCGCTTGCTAGAAAAACACTCAAAATCTTCTAGTTCCCAATACATTGGATCAGTTGTTTCTATACTCACAGAATCATCAGCATGAACCAGCTCAACATCATCTCTGTGCCACTAAATCAAGCATTGATGCATAGTCAATGGTACACAACAATTTGCATGAATCCAATCACGACCAAGGAGTAAACTATATGAACCCTTTCCATCAATGACAAAGAATATAGTGAGCAAAATCTTACTTCCAATTGTCAATTCAACGTTTATTGCCCCCTAGACTTGGACGCATTACCCCTAAAATCCTTAAGCATCATGTCATTCTCAATCAAATCTCCTGGTCCCTTACCAAGCTTGCAAAAAGTAGTATAAGGCATAAGATTAACAGAAGCACCTTCATCTACCAACATCTTGCTCATTGGCTTCCCATAAACAAAATCTTTCACATATAAAGCCTTCAAGTGCCGATGCTTGACTGGCTTGTCAAATATAGCTTGCTATATCACTGTCAATTTGGCAACCATCTCCTTATATTCTGATTCATCAAAATCTAAATAGACTTCTTGATCTGCTGGAGCTCTAAATTCTGACGGCAAAAGAAAAGCCATTTGAATATTAGCCGATGGTTGACCTTTATCTGTTGTTTGTTTAGCACGCAATACTTTAGGTTTACTAGATTTCTGAGCCTATTCTAGCTCTCTATTCCTTAGGCGTTGTACCCTTCTTTTCTGACTTTTTGTTAAACCTCTTGGAGACCATTGCCCTTCCTACCAAACATACTCTTCCTCATCACCTTCTTCTTCATAATTAGCCCAATTTTGATCAACAACTCATTTCCCAAGCCGATCATGAACACTTCTGTTTTTAAGCGCCGATCCATATTATCTGATGATACTTAATTCGAGCATGGATAGACCGGCGGTTGGCTTGAGATTGCCTAAACCCTCAATATTGTCCACTACACTCTAGGCAATTATTTCTAGTAGGCAATTTCAAACATTCATTCCCACAATGTCTTGAAAAGGACAATTCTAATATAATTCAGCTTGTTCTCTTTCATACCTCTCTTCTTCTTGTTGACGCTGATATTCCTTCTCTTCCAACCAACGCTGATAATCCCTTTCTTTCTACCATTGCTGCCATTTATTCAACAAGATACGAGATGTAACACGCGGCCTCATCGCCCCATTTCTTAACATCTCTCCCTGCTCATATTGGCTCTTCTGTTGGTCACGACGCCTTTTAACTTTTCTATATTTATTAGCCGACATTTGCATCTCTGGATCAACTGTTCCAGTTTCTTTTGCCCTAGTTGATGTTAGAACTTTAGTTTTTCCTTTGAGAAACTTAGCATCAACCATATTATGATCTTTTTGGAAAGGATTATCATCAACTTTCATCTTCCGAGGTGTATCAAATTTAAGCTTCCCTTGCTGAATAGCCCTCTGTATATGTTGCCGGAAAATTCTGCACTCATTAGTAGAATGAGAAGTAGTGTTATGAAATTTGCAGAACTTCTTATTCTTCAACTAATTAGGAGGTAATATAACATGATTGGCGGGCAATTTGATCTGTCATTTCTCAAGCAACAAATCAAAGAGCTTGTCTGATTTTGTGATGTCAAAATAATAACTTTCTTCAACTCCTTTTCCCCAAGGATTTGGAACCATCACTATCTTCTTACCCTAATTCCATTCAGCTGCAGCAATCTTCTCTTCTTCATCATACTCACTATCATCATCAACTAAATATGGATTATAAGCTTTAGCAATTGTGACATTCTTATGGAATCGGGTATCTGTGCGCAAGTTCTAGAATTGGCTATTAAGTGCTGCCACCCGTTGAGCCAACTGACCTAAATTGTCAAACTCTTGCCCAAGCAGTTTTTCTCTCCATGTTGGCAACATTCCTTGAACAGCCAAAGCAGCTAGCTGATCATCAGTTAGATTAAATGAAAAGCACATATTTCTTGTTTCTCAGAACCTCTAAAGAAATTCAGCACCTGATTTATTAGTTCTTTACCTTATGGTCATCAAATCTGTGATTTTCTTTTCTCCTATCCTAGTATAGAAATATGTATGAAATTTCTTCTCTAGGTCAGTCCAATTAGTAATAGAATTAAATAGTAATGATGAAAACCAGGTGAAAGCTGGTCCTGATAGGGACAAAGAGAAGAAACGCACTCGATGAGCTTCTTCAATGGATGCTGCACCCAACTGAGTAAGATACCGACTGACATGTTCTATTGTACTTGCACTATCTTGACCAATGAACTTAGTAAATTCTGGAAACCTGTAGTTCATAGGAAGAACAACCAAATCATACCACTCTAGATATGGATGTTTGTATGAAAAGGTCTACCCTTTTGGTTTTAAACGAACTGATTCTTCACCATTTCAGTTACTCTGAGCAACAACTCATCAACATTTGAATTTGAAGTTCTTTGCAATTGCTGACCCATCCGCGGATTAAAATTTTGGGTACCTTGATACCCTAGATTTGGAATCATATGAAGGGTATTATAATGTGTGCCATAATGATATTCTTGTGGAATCTCTATCTGTTGAGTCCTTTGCAGATTTGCTGATTGAAGTCTCTGATTATAAATGTTGGGATCTGTATCTCTATAAATTTTTTGAACTAATGGTGCTATTTTTTTGAGCCGATGGCAGTATTTGGCCTGATGTGCCAAAATTAACCATTTGATTCTGAACTTGCCCAATTGGCTGTTGCACATGCTGCACTGATGATCTAGGATTATACTATATTTGATTAGTAGTAGTACCCTAAACTTGCTCAGATGAGTTCTAAACTGCCTAAACATCATCATTGCTAGCTAGTGCTACTTCTTGATGGCTAGTACCAGCTTGATTAGTCCCCTGAGTTGATGGATGTGGGATGTTGTAATAAGCCAGTCCAATCTGATCAATTGGATATCCATGAAACACCTCCTTCATGGTATTGTGGAATGTCCTCAAGAAAGTTGTATTATGATTCAACATGGCATCATGAACAGATTTGTTGATAGCATCTACAAAGAAATGCATATCATCAGCTTCATCTATATCTAACTTCCCATGTATCAAAACTCTTGGAAGTGGATATTTCTGAACAACTTTATTGTCACGTGTCTTGGTGTAGGACAACAAACACTTGTTCTAAAACTCCTCTCTAGCTTTACTAATGACATCTTTATCCTCATCAAGTAAGTCTTCATAAGGCACCATAAGAATGTCCTTGATGTTGTGAGCTACCATGACGATTGTGGTCCCACCGGGCATTCCAAAACATGTGTCGGCACAAAATTGTGGCGATGCGCCTGACACACTGCAAGCCAGACGATCTGAGTGGAGTCAACCTGGAGATCTGTTTGGCTTCAACACAGGACCAGTCGATCCTAAAAATCTCGAAAGCATGTCAGTCAATTTGATCTACAATTGATAAGGTGAGAAAGTTTTATCAGTAATTTAGGGTGGAATATGCCGGTGTTACCCAGACAGTTCCAAGTATGCTGCTTTGAGAGCAGCCAAACAGGGGAATCGACTAGATAGCCGATACGAAGAGAAATTGACTATTAAGGACTATGATGCTTGTGGGTCATGATTGATTTATGATAATGAATACAATCCATCTAGATATAAGTAATATCATTAGCTAAATGAATATAACTAGTGTAAAGCATTGAGCTGATAAGTTTAACAAGAAAAGATATAACATGCGAACAAATCGACTGTCTAGTACAAATGAATCTACAAATACTCTAAATCTAATCTGCTACCATCAATAGTGAGGTTCGACCGGATCTATATAGCTATGCTAATGATAACAAACTAAAGCCAAAGAATCCATAAAACCATCTGTATATTAACAGGTTCATGAAAAACATGCTATATGTGTGAAGGCAAAGGAAAATCGGCTAAAATAGTTGATGCATGCATAGCAAACAAACAAAGTACATATCTCGATCATGAACAAAGCCACTAATCAATGATCTCCAATCCAAAGTCTTACTAGTGAGGTTCAACCAGGTCGATACAGCTATGGTGGTGTCATTAGATTAGATATCATTAACTAATGAGTTTATTCAAGATTGAAACATGTCTTCGAATGCAAACTATGTTTGATTGGAACAGAGATAAAACAACTGATCTAGCAGAATAAAGCCATCAATTATGAGATTCATAGCATGACAAGACTAGAAGATGACCAATTATGATGATATGTTGCCGATCTGTCTCTATCTCAATCAGATGATTTGTTATGATTAATAGAGCATTAATAATAACAAGATCGATAACTGGTGAATTAACCAAAAACAGCAAGGAGAAACTTACTAATCTTAGCAGTCTCGTTAACTGGTGATATTGTATTAAACAAGTTATTTAACACAAGATCGATAACTTTGATCTATATTATGATTTGTAAGAGATCAATCAACTGATGTAGCCTTACAAATAATGATACAGATTGATAACTAACCTATATTATACTCGTAAAAGATCAATCGGCTGATGTAGCTTTACAAGTATGATACAAGTCATGACGGTACTCACAAACAAGCCAAAGGTCGATCAGTCGATGCAGCCCTGCTTGTTGAAGAACTCATCGAGATCTATAGTACTCCTACTCCTAAGGGTTGGCGTGAAGTCAAAAAAGTAATTGTATTGATTAATTGTGTGACTGTCCTTTTACAATAACCGGGGTCCAATATTTATACCTGAAACCTAAACATGAATCCTACTCAAATACGACTCATTACAATTCTTGGAACAAAATAAAACATTCCTAAAATAACTTGGACCCTAATCTTTTCCTTTTTGTAGAGTCTGACATATTTTTCCCCAACACCATCTGTACATAGTCCATCGACGTTATCTGCTGATGTCATCTATAAAATAGCCGATTTTGACACTGCCTCAATACCAGCCGATATCGATTCACATCTAATTGATTCCTTGATGATACAATCTTAGAAGTTTTGAGTTCCCGCTTTCTTCTTTACAAATTTTGGTGTAAATAGACCCAAACAAATCAAGAGTTCATTCTATTGATATCATCGACAGTAATTCAACCCAGGGACTACCTAGGAGCAAAGCAATGGCCACCAATGACCAACCACTCAATGACCTAGTCAATTCGGTAAAGGAAGAGACTACCGAATAGTTCTCCAGCTTACTGGAACATCCGATAAAGCACAAAATAGTAGTAGAGAATGAGAAATGAGTTGTTTGCCACTTGAGTGAGTGGGACTCACATGTCAGCATGAAATAGGAATGGATATCTTTCAGCTGAAGCCTCGCTCTCTAACTCATCCTCTCATTTGCAACACTCACTCTCTCTCTAACTCACTCAAGAGCAAGCAAGAACCCTAGAAGCTAGAGAGAGAAAAGATTAGAGAAGGGATTGAAGAAGATGAAGGAGAGGAAGGGGGAAAGCATCAGTAGTAGCTCGTGGACACCCTTCACCCCTCAACCCCTTAATGGTAATCTTGAGAAGAATCATCTCCATTTCTTGGATAATCCTTTGATCCATCTCTTTGGTATGATGCAAGAGAAAACCCATGTGTAGCCCAGCTAAGTTTGAATGAAGAATGTGTGAGTGAAGGAAGCTTGGATCCTCAACCTTTTGCTATGGAAGCTCTCAAATCTCAGAGCCAAGGTTCTACCCCAATCTCAAGGTTTATCCTTGAGTTCTTGTATCTCTAAGTTTGATCCTAAGAGCCCTAGACACACTTAGTAAACAAGCTCTAACCCTAGCTACCTTGAGCATAGTGAACTACCTAACCTATCCTAGGAATACCATGCACATGCATAGATCACAACTGAGCACATTTAGGCTTGAATCCCAAGACCATGCAAGAGCATAGGTTCTATCGCCCGACTGACGAAACATCCATCACTGGTAAGGAGTATCCTCCAATCTCAAGTCTAGCCACCAATAGCCTGAATTCCACCCTGACTAGCATAGCATAATCTTTGTCACCTACAATGGAGCGTCCGATGAATTATAGAGAATAGTAACCCAATAGCCCGAGAGAACCTAGTCCCCCCCAGAGTGTCCATCAACCGATTGGACTATCCGATGTGAACAGAGAACCCCAGATGTGCCTAAGTCCTGAACCTACTGGAGTTTCCGTGTTTCCCATAGAGTATCTAACAGCCTAAATAGAGCCAACCCTAAGGCAACCACCTCAGTACTTGGTACAGCGGAGTGTCCGTTAGCTAGGACAGAGTGTCTCATAGCGTACAAAGAGTGTGAGACTTCTCAGCCGTCTTACCCAAGGAGTTAACAGCACTAGGTTAAGCATAGTGTCCATAAGGTCAATAGTAGAGCCATAGGTAGAAGCCTCTATCCCGAGCTCTAAGTTGAGATATGTTCCTAAGTCCTCCTCAGATGACCTTAGCCTCGATCCTTGTTCTCTTTTAGGAGTCGAGTAGCGTAAGGAACATGTGAGAGTTGCCATCTACAACTTCAACTTCATTCGAGCGGCAAAACCTAGGTAGGCACCCCACTATTATAAACCCTACTTTGGATACTTATCAAGTTGCATTATGAGTTATGCATTCATGTAGTCTTGGATAATGATCACTCTTATACTACACCTAGAGTAGCCTAATAATCTATAGAAGCCTCTCATCTAAACAGTAGGAATGGGAATGCTTAATGCTTATTGCTTAGTTGCTTGGGCAACGGTAGAAGCTGAGCATGAGAAGGGAACTCATACTCATGCGTGTAGGATGTTACACTCGGATAATTAACTACTAAAACCAATGAGGGTACAACTTGACTTACCTAACTAATATGGCTAAGGACTAATATCTCTAATATGATAATCTTGATGATGACTTAGATATCTTGCTCATGCAAGGGGTACATCGCCGTGAGTGTGGGATCTCAGACGACAAAGCTCGTGGAGCAGTAAGGACCATGTATTGGGATACGTAAGTCTGAGTAACCACCCTCACAGACCACTTATCGTGGGTGGGGTCGACAAGCCAAGTAACTAGTTGCGACCGGTTTATCCACGAAACTGGCAAGGGGGTTGGCGTCGGTGGGGATGTTCGGGACATTGACCGAGCAACCGCTCAAACCTTTCAAAGGACACTTGGGCCGGATTAGGGAAAGGTTGGAAATCATGAGGTAACCCTTATTCCAAGGATTCGAAATATGGAGGTTAGTCCCATACTTCCATGTGTGTACAATTGTACACCTCTATAGAGTCTTGAAAGCCTGGAGTCCTTCAGGTCGCAACTATTTGATTGTTCTTTCTTTCTATACCCATGGTAGCATGAACAATGGACCATGAGCACTTTGTTATAATGATGATGTCGACAGAATATCGTTGGCAGTCCACCGAGGGGTATCCCGCGATGGTAGATTGATCGGTAGAGGAGCGTGTAATCAAGAACAAGAAGGCAACAGAGACACACGAGTTATACAGGTTCAGGCCGTCAGCATGACGTAATACCTTACTCATGTGGTCTGTTGGTTTGTATTAGCTATCGTATGATTTGCCATGATTTTGTAGGGGGTCCCTGCCCGCCTTATATAGTCCGGGGGGCAAGGTTACAAGTCGGTTAGATCTGAGAGATAACCGAAAAGTAATAACAGATTACAAGAAACACGGGATCGTGCATATCCTATCAAACTACGTGACATCTTCCGAATATCCTTCCCATGCCTTGCGGGAGGCGCCGAGCAGAATCATGCCCCACAAGGCTCCTTCTTGTGGGCTAGACCGCCCCTAGAGGCATAGCCCATGTGGCCTGTCGTGGGTATCCAGGGTCATACCCCCCACAGCTAGTCCCCGAGCGCCTTGTACCTATTGAGCAACGCCGTCTTGAACTTTCCCGAGCAGGTGCGAACAAAAACCGAGCTGTCTAGATCATGGTCCGACCACCATAACGAATCACCGATCAGTTGTGAGCAGTTGCCGAGCAGCGTGCACCATCGCCGACCAGTGTGTTCCGAGCACGGCTTGTCATAAGGGTGTAAGGAGCTCAATTTAAGAATTGAAAATTCCCGTGTGGTAAAATGAAGTGTGCCCACTTAGAGTCCGACCACGAGGTTAAAGAAACCTTGGCTTAACTTTTAGAGGCTCGGAGTCTTTCGGAAAAAACAAACACATTCGCCGCGAGGTGAAGTGTGCCCACTTAGTCCCCGAGTCTGATAGTAGGTGACGTAGTCAGGTGGTGCTAGGCTCAGAAAATATTGAACCAGCCAAGCAGGTTACCAGTCCCCGTGTGTCGGGCATAGATATCGGATAAATCAAACCATGGAGAAAAAATCAGAGTAATGGCTGTGCAGCATCGGGTGCTGAGCCTCATTAATTTGTGGAGAAATTGGTGAATATTTGGCGGCGATAAATGAGCGACGTGGGCTACTGTTGCGTGTTAGCCCAACTTGCGGCCCATTAAACCACTTTGGTGGAGTCGAAATAGCGCTAATGGTGAGAACGGTTTCCCAAAAACCCTCAGGCGCAATGAAAACTGGAGGAAGTGCTTTATAACTGCGCCGCCACATACATCGCCTCCTACCTCACTCAGCTTGCCTTTCCGCCTTCCTTCGCAAACCCTATGCTCCACATTCCGCACCATCACGAGCACTCGGCTCCAACCTAGTTCCAATCCGGAGAAAATGGCGCCGAAAAAAGGAGCCGCAAAGCCGAAGAAAGTG
This sequence comes from Miscanthus floridulus, assembly GCF_019320115.1. Classification (NCBI taxonomy): domain Eukaryota; kingdom Viridiplantae; phylum Streptophyta; class Magnoliopsida; order Poales; family Poaceae; genus Miscanthus; species Miscanthus floridulus. Next base: position 71,603,630 of record NC_089588.1, read on the forward strand.
GCCACCGGAGCCAGCCGCGACAAGGAGTGGGTGCCGTCAAAGACGTCGGCAGCAGATCTTGATAGGATGGTGGTGGCGGGCATTCTCCTAGACCGCCTCACTGCTGGATGGCGGCCGGCTAGTGGTGAGCCCTTCCCGACACCACATACTGATGAGGCTGTAGTATTTGAAGATTATTTCTGGCGAGGATTAGGGTTTCCTGTCCACCCCTTTTTGAGGGATCTTATGGAGTTTTGGGCGATTAGCCTCTGTAATCTGCATCCCAACACCATTCTGCATGTGTCTATCTTTATCCATTTCTATGAGGCGTTTCTCGGTGTTCTTCCGCACTTCAACCTCTTTAGGCACCTGTTCTGTCTAAAGAAGAAGGGGGCAGCGGTTCCAAGGTGGTCGGTGGCGTGTACCTGCAACTCAGGGATGGGATGACCAACGAATATATCGGCGTATCGCTAAATACCTCCCTTAAAGGTTGGAATGCTAGATGGTTCTATATCAAACAAAGTCACCCAATGATTCGATGCGACGTCCACCACATCCCGGTTACTCATAGTAACTAGTCAGAGAGACCCAACAATGCTGACATGGAGCAGGTAATGGAGTTGCTGGACTTGATTAAGGGCGTGGAGCTTAGGGGTGAACTGGTGGCGGCTAGCTTCATAGTGCGACGCGTTCAGCCCTGCAAAGAGAGGGCCCACCCGGCATTTGACTATAAAGGTGACAACGACGGTACCTGGGAAAACACAGACCGTCTGATGAAGAAAGAAGTAATAGACCATGCCATGGACCTATTTACTTCCAATGTCTCATTCAGTTGGCCAAAAGGAACGAAGGCTTTCAACTGTACCAATCCCCCTCCTCAAGTAACCCTTTCACCTTGCATTTTTAGGCATCAATTTCCAAGCAAAGAACTGACTTACTTATGTAAAGATCCATTCGCAGGACAGGGCAATATACTTTTCAAACGTTCCGAGAGCGGATTGGCCGAAAGGGGTGGACATTCGACGGCCGCTATAGTCCAAAGAGGAGGAGCAGAGCACCTCGTCAGATAGTCCATCCCAAGCATCAGAGAAGATCTGCGGCAAAAGACCGACAGTAGACGAGCCGGTCCCAAAGAGGAGGAAAACTGCAAGCTCTCATGCACACAAACCAGGCGGCATCTCTCTTGGTGAAGACCGAATAGTTCAACCACGAAGAACCGCTGTACTGGAGTGGTCAGATGATGACAAGGACCAGTTAGTGCTTCCGCCGAGCACGAAGGGGGCATCGGCGGATGCTGAAGCTCTCAAACAGCAAGCAAGGGAAAGCTATGTTCGGGCAACGACAGAAATCCCGGCGACGCAAACTACCGGAGTCCCTGAGCAACAAGAGGGGATAACCGTAGAACCACGCACAGAAGGTGGAGCCCCCGGGCGCCGAGAAGAGCAGCAGCCCGCTGCAGAGGCGCAGGAGTCCTCCCATCAAGCTAACCAGGTAGTCGCTCCTGGGGGATCAGGCAGGCTTCGCCGATTCAAGAAAATCAATCGGAAGACCAAACCGTAAGTATGTTTGCCTTGGAGCAATAATATTGTTCCTTGATTTCTCTTGGTTACTGACAAGCCGACATTACGTAGAGCAACACCGAGGCCCATGACCTCAGAAGAAAAAATGACAACTGCTCCTGTCCAGGAGTCCCCGAGTGCTCGTCGAACAGAGGACGGGCCAGCCTCTGCTGCCAGCATTCCTAGCGATGGTGAATCATTGGCGCACACGACAGGCACGTCAGCGACCGCAACCGAGGCTACAACTGAAAAAGTCGATACTTTTGAAGCAGAAACTGCAGCTGTTGTTGATGCGCCGGAGGCTATGGAAGCAACTCCACCAATGGCCGAGGAGCAACCTTCACCATCCGCAGTGATGCCAAGAGTGGTCAGAGCAGCTGTTCGACCATGGAGTCCCCCAGTGGTTTCTCAATCGGCGGTGGAGGAGGACGAGGTTGTGGAGATCGAGCATGCCACGCCCAAGCCCCAGTCCATCCGTATTCTCCGAAAACGCGGGGAAGAGGTGGTAGTTGTCGAGGAAGAAGACACCACCAGGGAGATAAAGAGGTTGAAATCCGCTATCGCTGGCGTTATGACTCAAATCGAGGTGAGTACTACACCTGAAACACTAATATATGTTGTTGGAAACCATGGCTTATCTCTAGCATTGTACATCCGTAGGGGATAGCTCGAACAGCCGAGCAGTGGCATCATATGATGAAGAGGATGGAGCCCCTCGCCGAGGAGAACAAGATACTCCGAGAGGCGTTAAGTCTTTCGAAGAAGAGTATTCAGAGGGCCCAGCGCGAGCAGGACCTCGTGGAGTTGAACTCGCGGGACCTTGAACATCAGAAGGGTGTTCTGTCTGAGCGACTAACGGCTGCATCCGAGCAGCTGAAGAAGACATCCAAACAACTAGCGAATGTATCCGAAGAACTAAAAAATATGTCCGAGCAGTTGGGCAAGAAAAACGGAGAACTAAAAAATAAAACCGAGTAGCTCGACCGGAAGTGCCAGCAGTTCGAGGATGTATCCAAGCTGAAACCCGGTATTCCTTTTCACATAATGTATTTTGCAGTAGTTGGCCGTTCGTTTTTTTTAAATAGTTGATTTTGCAGAGCAAGATGTAGAACTCAACCAGCTTCGCCAAACTGTCGAGCAAATCTGACAAGAGAAAATGAAAGAATCAGAGCGAGCAGATAAGCTGGCCAAAGAATTGAAAGGTAGGTACCCCCTGACCAGAAGTAACGTCGTAATACTTTGTTGTCGTGACGAACCATTGTAATTCTTGTAGATTATCGTCATAAAACCAAGGCGCAGTTCGATGTGCTGGTGCAGGAAGCCAAAGTCCAGAAGGACAACTTCAACAATATAACCGCCGCAATAAAACCAGTACTCGACTGTGTCAATGTTGAACCGCCGCCCCGTCCTGACAGCAGGCCGCAAGGGCCAGAGACCATCGTTTAGAGATGCAAGGCAGCATGGGAGAACTTCAAAAACTTCAACCGCGTCGCCGTTTTGACCGCCGCTACTCATGCCCTTACAGTGGTTCGGTCCCATTATCCGTCTATCGACATCCAGTCGATAGGTGGTGGGTTCGTCGATGGGCTTAGCGTTGTGCAAACCCAGTAGCTGGAGGATGATGTTGAGGATGTAGCAAAAATTCTTGTCGGCGATATAGACTTGTTTGGCGAAACAGAAACTGTTGGCGAAGCTTAAGAAACTACCCGGATGTTATCACCTGTAACACTTGATTTATCTGGCGATGAAGAATGGTTGTATTAACTGCCCGATGTAGTTATGCATAATATAAGCAGTGTTTGATCATTTAGTTTTCACTAAACTTGATGCCTTAGCTAGGCCATAATCCATAACGCGTAACGCGGAGCTCATGCGTATGTTGGAAAAACAAGCGTTATCATAAGACCATAGCCTACCGTCCAACACACAGAGCATGGAGCTCATAGCACGTTTGGTGGGATGCTAGAGCCTCAGTGTCCTCCGGAGTTATCATTGCAAAAAAACATGCTGCTCAGCAGCCAACTAGAGTAACTTGGCGAGAAAAATAGTTCAAGTGGCGTCCGAGCAGTTAGTTCGTGCCTAAAATCTAGGCCTTGACTAGCCTATAGTCCATAACGTCGAGCGCAGAGACCCTGACACGTGTAGGATGAACAGGCGTGGCCAAGGAACCGCAGCCGACCAATCGTAACGCAGAGCGTGGAGCCCCTAAGCGCATGTAGGATGTAGTCGGAGACTGGGTCTTCTCCGTAGAAAGCAGAAGGAAAAAATGTGTGCTACTCGAAGATTGGTGAGCTATGTTTTGAAATTTGGAGCGCAAAATCGTCGTCGTTTTTGGTAGAAAAACCTGTGTGAACCGGAGAAAACATAGTAGGCGATTTATGGAGAAATCATACTCGGCGAATTGGAGAAATTGTGTTCGGCGATTTTTGGAGTTAATGTGTTCGGCGAATTGGAGAAATCATGTTCGGCGATTTTTGGAGTTAACATGTTCGGCAAGTTGGAGAAATAATGTTCGGTGATTTTTGGAGTTAACGTGTTCGGCGAGTTGGAGAAATCATGTTCGGCGATTTTTGGAGTTAACGTGTTCGGCGAGTTGGAGAAATCATGTTCGTCGATTTTTGGAGTTAACGTGTTTGGCGAGTTGGAGAAATCGTGCTCGGCGATTTTTGGAGTTAACATGTTCGGCGAATTGGAGAAATCATGCTCGGCGTTTTGGGCGTACTTGGCTAGCGTATTGGAGGTCGTCACGGAGTGGCGTATAGCCCGATAACGGTAAGAGAAGCTTATAATGGAGGAAAAAATGGAGGAAAATTATGGAGACCAGAACTTTATTAATATGAAAGTAAAGAATACATATATGTGTTATTTCAGGGGTAGAAACGTATAAGGTGCTCTATGTGCCAGGAGTTGGGAACATCGAGTCCATCTAAGTCACATAAGCGATAAGACCCTGGTCGAGTAACACTTTTTACGACGTAAGGGCCCTCCCAGGGTGAAGACAGCTTGTGGAGCCCTTCGGTTTTTTGTTTCCGACGTAAGACGAGGTCGCCGATCGCGAACGAACGACCTTTGACGTTACGGTTATAATACCTCCGCAGACCTTTGAGGTACTTGGAAGTGTGGACGCAAGTAATCAAACGTTCTTCCTCAGCCCGATCAATGTCTTCTGTCCAAACAGCTGCGGCTTGCTCTTCATCATAATTTTCTACTCTGGGTGCTCGGAATGCAATATCCGCTGGGAGTATGGCCTCTGATTCATAGACCATAAAATATGGAGATACGCCGGTACTGCGACTAGCTTGAGTGCGCAGTCCCTAGACCACAGCTGGTAGTTCTTTGAGCCATCTGCCCAGATGTTTTTCTTCTTTCTGATAGAGCCTTTTCTTGAGGGCGTCGAGGATCATACCATTGGCCCGTTCGACCTGGCCATTAGCTCTAGGATGAGCAATGGAAACGTATTTGACAGAGATGCACCGGTCTTCGCAGAAGTCCCAAAAATGATGGCCAGTAAAAGTTGTCCCGAGGTCGGTGATGATGCTGTTCGGGAGACTGAATCTGTGTACGATGTCTTCGAAGAGCTCAACTGCTTTATTAGCAGTAGCTGCGACAAGTGGTTTGTACTCAATCCACTTGGAGAACTTATCAATGGTGACGTACACATATCGGAAACCTCCTGGCGCTGGTTTGAAAGGTCCGATCATATCCAGTCCCCAGCATGAGAATGGCCAGGAAGCTAGGATGGTCTATAGTTCATGTGCCGGTACATGTATTTGCTTGGCAAAAAACTGACAACCCTCACATCGTCGAACGAGATTTTCTGCATCGGAGATGGCCGTGGGCCAGTAAAAACCTACTCGGAAAGCTTTGCCGACCAGTGTTCTCGAAGCCGCATGATTGCCACAGGAGCCAGAGTGAATTTCGGAGAATAGCTTCGCACTGTCGTCTTGGATGATGCACTTCTGCAGTATCCCTTCCTTGGCACTTTTCCTCATCAGGATGCCATCTACCAACACATAGTGCTTACTTCGGTGAATTAGTCGTTCAGTTTCGGTTTTGTCGGTGGGTACTTCGCCATTGGAGAGGTATTTGATGAACTGTTCCCTCCAATCGGCGTCCTGCGAAGGTATCGTGAGCACCAACTGCTCGTCAGGGGGTACTTCTACAACTTCTTTGTCTTCTTTAATGGATGGTGTCAAGAGGTCCTGAACGAAAACCCCTGGCGGAACCGCGGTGCGAGAAGATCCTATTTTTGATAGCTGGTCGGCTAGTTGGTTTTGGTCCCGTACCACGTGGTGGTACTCGATGCCGTAGAATTTCCCTTCAAGCTTCCTGATTTCGATGCAGTATGCGTCCATTTTCTCACTGGAATAGGACCAATCTTTATTGAGCTGATTGATAACCAGCGTGGAATCCCCGTATACCATGAGGCGTTTGACGCCGAGCTCGACGGCTATACGGAGGCCATGGAGACATGCTTCGTATTCCACGGCGTTGTTGGAGACCGGAAAATGTATGCGAAGAACATATTGTAGTTTATCCTTTGCCGGTGTGATGAATAGAATGCCCGCACCGGCACCATTGATATTAAGGGCACTGTCGAAGTACATCACCTAGTGCTTGGGGCAAGTGGCGGCGATGGGTTCTTGGATTTCCGTCCACTCAACGATGAAATCGGCAAGCGCCTGTGACTTGATGGTCGGTCTGCTTCTGAAGTCAATGGAGTAGGTGCTGAGCTCAACGGCCCACTTGATGATACGACCATTGGCCTCTTTATTGCGGAGAATATCCCCTAGAGGGAACTTAGTGACCACGGCGATCTTGTAGTATTCGAAGTAATGTCGGAGCTTGCGTGAGGTGATCAAAATTGCATATAACAGCTTTTGAACCTGAGGATAACGAGTTTTGGGCTCATTAAGTACCTTGCTGATGAAATAGATCAGACATTGTACCTTGTAGGCGTGTCCAGTTTCCTCGCGTTCGACGACAATAGCCGTACTGACAACTCGAGAAGTCGCGGCGATGTAAACCAGTAGAGTTTCATCTAGTCATGGCGCTATCATGATTGGAGGTTTTGTTAAAAACAACTTGAGCTGCTCAAAAGCTATGTCTGCCTCCCCTGACCAAGAAAAAAGCTCGGAGGCCTTGAGGAGCTTGAAGAAAGGTAGCCCTTTGTCACCGAGGTGCGAGATAAATCGGCTTAACACAGCCATGCAGCCTGTAAGCTTCTGTATATCCTTGATGCACATCGGCCATTTCATGTTGGTGATGGCGGAGACCTTATCAGGGTTCGGTTCAATGCCCCGAGCACTGACGATGTAGCCTAGCAGGATACCGGATGGAACTCCAAAGATGCACTTTGAAGGGTTCAGCTTCCATCGGTATTTGCTCAAGTTTGTGAAAGTTTCTTCAAGGTCGGCGATGAGGTTGTCGGCAGTTTTAGTCTTGATGACCATGTCGTCGATGTAGGCCTCGACATTATGATTGATCTGTTGGTTGAGGCACGTCTGGATATCCCTTTGGTAGGTCGCTCCAGTGTTCTTTAGTCCGAAGGACATAGTGGTGTAGCAGTATGCACCGAAAGGCGTAATGAAAGATGTTTTGACCTGGTCTTCCTTCTTGAGGGAGATCTAATGGTAGCCGGAGTAACAGTCAAGAAAGGAGAGCAATTCGCAGCCAGCGGTGGAGTCTACAACCTCGTCTATCCGAGGTAGGCCAAAGGGGTCTTTAGGGTAGTGTTTGTTAAGATCAGTATAATCAACACACATTCTCCATTCTTTATTCTTTTTCTTAACAAGAACAGGATTAGCTAACCAATCTGGATGATACACTTCTTTTATAAATCCGGCAGCTAAGAGCCATTTTATTTCTACCCTAATAGCCTCCTTTTTGTCCGGTGCGAATCGGCGAAGTTTTTGCTTGATCGGTCTAGCGGTCGGCGAGACATTCAAGGAGTGCTCGATCTTCTCCCGTGGTACCCCCGGCATGTCTGCAGGTTTCCAAGCAAACACATCGGTGTTGGCACGTAGGAAGGAGACGAGAGCGCTTTCCTATTTGGGGTCATGGTGAGCCCCAATTTTCACCGTCTTGGAAGGGTCATCGAGGCCGAGGCCGATCCCCTTGACTTCCTTGGACTTGGCAGAGGCATGAGGAGGTTTTGGGATCTCCATGTCATCAGCAGACGGCATCTTGGCTTCGGCGATCACGCTAGCCATCTGGATGGAGAGGTCGGTGGCTTCGGCGAGGGCGAGACTTTCTGTCTCGCAGGCGTAGGCGACGGAGAGGTTGGCCTACAAAGACAGGACCCCTGCGGGTGAAGGCATCATTAACACCAAATACGCGTAGTGTGGAATGGCCATGAACTTGGCCAGAGCAGGTCGCCCCAGTATGGCATGATAGGCGGTGTGGAAGTCTGTGACGTAGAAGTTGATATGCTCCACTCGGTAGTTGGTTGCCGTGCCAAACTGTACTGGCAGGGTAATGTCCCTAAGCAGTCTGGATGCCCTGCCAGGTACCACGCCCTAGAAGGAGGAGTCTAAAGGCGTGAGATCTGTTGGCCTGAGGCTGAGCTCCCTTAGGGCCCCGGCGAAGAGTAGATTCAAATCGCTCCCACCGTCGACGAGGACTTTTCTGAAGAGCACCTTCTGGATAGTCGCGTCAAGGACGAGGGGAAAACACCCTGTGTGGGGTATGTCCACCCACTGGTCGGCCCTGTTGAAGGTGATGGAGACTTTAGACCATGGGCGATAGCTAGGGTTGGCGGTAGTTTCTTCTGAAATGATGGCGAGCACTCGTCGAGCGGCGAGCTTCTGTTCCCTTCTACTCTCATTGGAGGTGAAACCTCCGAAGATGGTGGCGACCACCTTGTCGTGGTCCTAGAAGGCATTATTATTATCCCTAGGTGGTCGGCGTCCTCCATTCCTGCCATTGTCGTTGTTGTACTTTTTCTCCTGGAACTCCTTAGCCAAACCAAGGTAGTCCTTCATCTTGTGTTTGGTATTCTTGTGCAGGGGGCACGGTCCATCAAGGATCTTCTTATACTGCTCATCGTAGTTACGCTTTGCGCGCGGCTCATTAACGTTGGCAATAAAGTGATCTGGTCAGCGGCGGTGATTCTGACCAGATTTGTATCCATCTGGCCGATCTCGTCTGCTGTCCCGATGGAAACTATGGTTATCGTAGCGGCGACCATTGTGCTGTCGGTCGTCGTTGCGGTCGTTGTGGCAGCGATCATTGTGCTGTCGGTCATCATTGCGGTCGTCATGGCGGCGAGGCGGGCGATTAGTGCCCGTATCTTCATTAAAACGCACCTCCGCTTCCTCGGCGTCGGTGTACTGGTTGGTAGTTGTGATCATCTCGCCGATGCCGGTAGGTGGCTTCCTGTTGAACTTAGAACGGAGTTCTCGGTGATGAAGTCCTTGGACGAAGGCAGTGATGACTTCGGCTTCCATGATGTTGGGAATAGAATTCCTCATCTCGGAGAAGCGTCTGATGTAGCTACAGAGTAGTTCGGACAGCTTTTGGGTGATGCGGTTGAGATTGTGCTTGGTACCTGGCCGCCTGCATGTGGCCATGTAGTTGTCGGTGAAAACTCTCTTCAGATCTTCCCAAGATCCGATGGAGTTTGGGGCAAGGCTTGTGAACCAGCTCATGGCGGCTGGCGTGAGCATGACGGGGAGATAATTTGCCATGACATTGGTGTCTCCTCCAGCGGCGTGGACGGTGGTGGCGTAAGCCTGCAACCACTGAGTTGGATTCATCCTCCCTTCATAGGGCTCGACCTCGGTGATTTTGAAACCACGGGGCCACTGAAGCATTCGGAGCGCCCTGGTGAACGCTGGGGGCCCTTCCAGGCTATCGGGGCCGACATCGGTAGTATTGCTGGCGATGATCGGCTCCAGAGCTGAGTCCGGGTTGCCATACTCTTGCTCGTACTCCTGGCAACATTGTACTTCATCTTCATGGCGCCCAAAACGTCGTTGATCGATACGCCGTCATGCATCCAGAAGGTTACTGAGGTGCACTCAGGCATCCTATTTGACCTCTTGGTCGTGCTGGCGATGATGCTCGGCGTGGTGGCCTCCAACTCCCCCCTGGGAGGTAGTGACTGGTCGGCGCAGCGGCTTTGACTGGGGCAGCAATTAGATTTAGGATTGGCTGATCGGCGGATCATGCTTGTGGAGCATGAAGGTCTCTGAACTTCTCGGATCTCATTAACTTGACAGTGTGCCGCTTTAAGCATAGCGGCGACCTTGGCAAGCTCGGGCGTCTGTGGGAGGTGAGCAAGTTCATTGGCGGCCATGGCCAGATTGGCGCTCGGAGTCTTGAAAATGTCGTGGCCATCAACACGGAGGAATTCTTCGTTGAGGTTGCGATGGAGGGGCCTTCCTTGTGAATCGAACTGGTTATCACGAGCGGCCTCAGCCATCGTAATGGCGCGTTCGTTATCACACCGTTGTGCATGGTTGGCATTCCTGTTTTCACGGGCGGCGCGTTCCTCATCTGTTTCGCCGTTCCGAGGGGGGCTGTCGATACTAACGTTGAAGATTGCACCCCCCCCAGAAAGGTAGGATAGGAGGTTGCTTGGTGAAGGTCTCGGCGAGGGGCTCGGTGGAGCCTTGAGACTCGAAGTCCGGATTTTCCTCAAGGATAGTTTGGAGGGAAGCTCCGGGACCCTGGCTAGCATGCAGCATGTTGACGGTTGGTGGAAGCTGGTCGGTGAGCCGGTCGGCGAATTTGCCCCTCAGGGCGCCCTGATATGTAGCGGCGGTGTTGGCGAGCCTGAAGGGCAGGGTGGCGAGCCCTGAGGTTTCCCGAGCACTGAACACCGATAGATCAGAATCGGAAGGTGGTCAGTGCTGAACAAGGGTGTCCAGAGCCGACTCAGCAATGGAGAGACAATCGGTGAGTTTCAGGCCGACCCAATCGATAGACTTGATCAGATCGTCATTGTTGACGTGCCTCCTCCGATAGCAAGGAAGCGAGCGGTGAGTGGCTGATGAAGTCAACCCTGGAAGTGACTTCGAGATTGGATCTGTAGTCGTAGGTGTGAGGGTGGTCGGCACAGAATGGATCTGCACCAGCTCGAGAAGCTCTCCAACTCCGTCGGCATTGATGACCCATGTGATGGATCCGACCGTGAAGATCTGGCCGGGCTGCGGGAGGAACGAAGAGCCTGCAGAAAAAGCCATCTTGTTCGATAAGGAAACAGCACGCACACCCCTACCTGGCGCGCCAACTGTCGACAGAATATCGTCGGCAGTCCACCGAGGGGTATCCCACGATGGTAGATCGATCGGCAGAGGAGCGTGTAATCAAGAACAAGAAGGCAACAGAGACACACGAGTTATACAGGTTCAGGCCGTCAGCATGACGTAATACCTTACTCCTGTGGTTTGTTGGTTTGTATTAGCTATCATATGATTTGCCGTGATTTTGTAGGGGGTCCCTGCCCGCCTTATATAGTCTGGGGGGCAAGGTTACAAGTCGGTTAGATCTAAGAGATAACCAGAAAGTAATAACAGATTACAAGAAACACGGGATCATGCATATCCTATCAGACTATGTGACATCTTCCGGATATCCTTCCCATGCCTTGCGGGAGGCACCGAGCAGAATCGTGCCCCGCAAGGCTCCTTCTCGTGGGCTGGACCGCCCCTAGAGGCATAGCCCATGTGGCCTGCCGTGGGTATCTGGGGTCATACCCCCCACAGATGAATACATTTACTTGTAAGTTAAGCATGGCATGACATATTCTTAATGAACATCATTGCTTTTCGCACTTATACAAATGCCGGATAACTACCCTATGCATCCATCAGATATCATATGTTGGAATTAAGTCCTGTGAGTACGCAATGTACTCACAGTGTTGTCGTTAAGCTGTTTTGTAGGTGTTGTTGCCCGGTGGATGTGAGGTAGCATTCTATTCACCGCTGCATAGTAGACCTTGGATTGGGTGGATCTAGGATGAGCTACAAGTTAACTCCGATAACAATCTGAGTGAGTTATCGAAGAGATGAGCCTAGGAGGGATAATAATGATTATATACATATGTGAATCATGTAATTTCTTATAAGCATAACAATCTTGTTATTTGGGCATGATGTTGGATGTTACACGTGTTGGTTTACCACATGGGGTGTTCTGTGTCACTCAACCATTAAAAACATCCTAAAGGTGTCGCGGTGTGTTTCGGCATGCGGCAGGGACAGGTATCGGAGCGGTGGTTGACTTACATGAACAATCCACTTGTCAAACCCCGTATAACCTTGATGTTGTGCCCTAAATAGCTCTAAACCTGATAACTTCTATGCTTTAGTGGCAACATTATGAGTTAAAGTAACCCTCACCTCACTTGATAATCTTGCCTCTTGATCTTGGTTTATAACTACTTCCAAAATCTAAAAGGTGCTTTAGTATCACGGGATTGGAAGGGAATAGTAGGAACACCCAAGTGAGAACCGAAGTTTGTATCTAGTTCACCCTAAGTAGTAGGCATGATATGCTACGAGAGTTGAAGAGAGCAGTTCTAATCCTCTTATTTGTTCTCCTCGCCCCTTGCGGAGTCTTTTGCCTCCCTTAACCCTAGGAGTGTCCTTAATCCTAGAAGCCCATAGTCTTTTTATAATCCCAAAACAACCTTTATCTCTCCTTTTTCATTAGAAGGAACCCTTGGCAGAATCTCCTTTGAACCCTGGTCCTATCTTTTGAGTCACGGCAAACACAGATGAAAGAGGTGAAGCAAGCAAAAACAGACATCAACACCACATCTCAGAGAAGTTAGTAACAATCATCACCTCAAGGAACATAGGACCAAGTTCAGACGTTGCACAATGTAGCATATGACCATATCATATGAAGATCGACCACCGAAAGAAGTTTACACATAAGGTGAAAGTCACAAATCTGAGTTTGATCCCTACTAAAACAGACCCTACGCCTAAGATTTGCATCAAGCAAGAAAGATGAAGCCGTGAGACCTCCAATGCTCGCAAATGCCTAGAGCCACAAGAGAACGGATGCCTGAATGATCATTATAGACTGTACCCTCTAAGCCAGAAAGAGCCTACAGAAAGGGGAACCAAACGATGAGCACAAGGAGGGCAAACAATAAGTTGGAAGCCCAAAGTTGGACCAAGTCAAAAACACAAGGGTGTAATATGTAGCAGAGAAAGTAAGAAGTAGTGAGAGAACCTCTGACTTACCTTGAGAGCCCAACTATGACAATCCACCAAGCTATGGTGAAGATAGTCTCTCCAAGAACCCCTCATCATACCGGTATGGAAGAAAGGCCTGGTGTTGCACCTCACAATGCCCGTAGAAGCCCTTCACCGTGAGGAGTACCAAAGCCATTATGTATGGCTGCAACGCCAAGGGAGCATGTACATCCTGCTTGCATTCTAGCATCTGGTTCACTTGCAAGTCTAGCAAGTTCAGTTCATCGCTAGAGAACATGACGTAGATGATCTCTAGAGAGGGCCAACCAATGGTGCCACCCTCAACTGCAGCAGATGGCACGATGGTATGCCTCAAGATTTCCAAGAGCACCTTGGGAATCCTTCTCATAACACCCTTTAGACCAAATGCAGAAGCTTCCTGATAGAAGAGTTCAAGCGATTCACCTGCCAACAACATCAGAAGACTAGCAACCAACTTGCCTCTTTTCATCTTGTGGTAGTCCAGCCTCACCTCAACAACAAGATCTTTGTAGGTGGCCTTGAATCTACGAGTGCCAGTCATCCATATCAACTTCTCATGTTCAAGATGAATCTCCAAGGTAGCATAAAACTGATGAATCATGGTTTTGTCCCAACCATGACAGAACCCAAGTACCTTTCTTCCAACCCATGGCCTTGATCTTCCCCACCAAGTTAGCTAACTATACCTAAGCCATCAAATATTCCCAGTGCAGCCACTACTGATCCGGGTGCATCAAACTAATGTTGATGCCTCCCTGATACAACTGGTACTAAACGCGAGAATGGAAGAACGGATACGGTGAATTCCCAACCAGCTCAAATTGCCTCGACAATGCAGCCCTGCTGAAGCCAGCCGCAGTCCAACGAAAGCGTTCCTTCAGTATAGCTGTCAAGTCCATTGGGAAGGTTTCCTCAGACTCCAACTCCTCCACGGGAGTATCACAAGACATCACCTCTCAGTGACAGTTTGTCCTCATTCAAGTTGGAATCCATGGCAGACCTACAACAGGAAGGGAAAAAGGGAATTCAAGATTTGTATAGAAATTGCATGAACCTGAAGATGAGAATAACACCAAATGCCGGATAGTATTGAGAAATTGACTACAAATGGAAAGGCAACCTATAGGATAAGGAGCAGGCAAAAGTGAAATAAAGACTAAAACATATAGCCAAGAAGTCAAAGTACCCTCTGGGACTAAGTTGGGGTCAGAACTGCAAGCACAATTATAAGAAGGGAAAAAACAATACGGCCCACAACATGTATATGGACCCCACTCGAGATGTTATGAGTATCAGCACACTTAGTTAGCTGTTGGAGTGAAGTTAGAACCAAAATCAACACTGCGCGAGCATGGACAGTGTACTCATCATAGCCCATGGGCCAACCATCAATACCTCTATAGGCAAGGGAAATGAACACCCAAGAATGGCAGAGCGAGTGTGGACTATGGATGTCGTGACTACCTATTATATTGAAAGTGAACATAATGGGAAGAATACTTGGAGTCAAGTCGACACTAGAATAACAAGTGCAGACACTAGACAGAGTCTCCACCAAAACTCGTGGACCATCCGATGAACTATGAAACTACAGCAACAAAACTAGACAGAGAACCACAAGGAATAACAGAATCCTCCGATGTCTCATCGGAACATTCTCTCCATCCAGCAATCATGTTATAGAGATAAAAATAGAGAAACGAAGCCCAGTAGAAGAGCATCCGTACCTCCCATGGACCGTCCATCACTATTGGAGACAGCACAACTTCTATAGCAATCACAGGGACTTCAACCCAAGTGCTCAATTAATCTTACGATGCAACCATGTGCTGGTCAATGCAAATGAAACCCTATGAATGCTCTATCAATTCCTCAAAGCAGTTTAGCCCTCACCCTAACAGAACAGCCAGCTAGGGAGCCCTAATCTTGGGAAGAATGAGGAAGAAAACAAAAGAAGGAATAGAATCAAGGAGATTACCTATCACTCATGGTGGAAGCGCGCGTGGAAGCCACTGAGCAGTCCGAATTCCCCCAAAACATGTGCACGGCCACAACAGCGATGAGTGGTGGCAGTAGCAGTGTGAACCAAAGATGGAAAGGAATGAATCCCAATAGTCATTGTTAGCCTATTTATAGTTCATGAGTTGATGGAAAGTCAGTCGTCCCCATGGATTGCTTGTCGACCAAATAACCAAACCCTGCATATAGTTGCTAAGTCCCTTGAGATCACCGGACTACCCACTTAGTGAGCCGGACAGTCCGCTAGCTGATAGAGAATGTCAAGAAGGTTTCACTTACTAAGAATCCAAGCCAGCAATCAAGTCCTAACCTTGGGAGTGTACTAAGGTGAGATAGAGAAGTCCCAAGGAACAGGAAGTCACCCTAACCTAGACATGGAAGAGTAGACCTCTTCTCTTTTGCAAACCTAACAAGGAAAGAGTCGATGGAGCATAAAAAGGGAATGCCTTATGGAGCACAAGTAGAACCCCTGAAGTTTCCCTGAATGTGGTGCCCATAGTACCTTGGGAAAGCTCGAGGACGAGCTTTTTATAATGAGGGGAGGATTGTAATGACCCAAACTCAGTACACCCTAGACAGTAATGTCTGGCTATCTAGGAAGTCACCTTCTGAATCACTCGAAGCATGTTTAACAAATTATGCCAGCCCGACAAGACGTAGAAGCACCCAATACGAGCCTGGATAGCCATGATTAGGCTTACAACCAGAGTAATGAAGGAAGAGGACCCGAACAAATCAAGAGTTCATTCTATTGATATCATCGACAGCAATTCAACCCTAGGGACTACCTAGGAGCTAAGCATTGGCCACCAATGACCAACCACTCAATGACCTAGTCAATTTGGCAAAGGCAGAGACTACCGGATAGTCCACCAGCTTACCAGGACCATTCGATAGAGCATAGAACAGCAGCAAAGAATGAGAAATGAGTTGTTTGCCACTTGAGTGAGTGGGATCCCACATGTCAACATGAAATAGGAATGGATATCTTTTAGCTGAAGCCTCACTCTCTCGCTCATCCTCTCATTTGCAATACTCACTCTCTCTCTCTAACTCACTCAAGAGCAAGTAAGAACCCTAGAAGCTAGAGAGGGGAAAGATTGGAGAAGGGATTGAAGAAGATGCAGGAGAGGAAGGGAGAAAGCATCAGAAGCAGCTCGTTGACACCCTTCACCCCTCAATCCCTTTATGGTAAGATTGAGAAGAATCATCTCCATTCCTTGGATAATCCTTTGATCCATCTCTTTGGTATGATGCAAGAGAAAACCTGATGTGAAGCCAAGCCAAGTTCAAATAAAGAATGTGTGAATGTAGGAAGCTTGGATCCTCAACCTTTTGCTATGGAAGCTCTTAGATCTTAGAGCCAAGGTTCTACCCCAATCTCATGGTTTATCCTCTAGTTCTTGTATCTCTAAGTTTGATACTAAAAGCCCTAGCCAGACTTAGTAAAACAAGCTCTAACCCTAGCTACCTTGAGCCTAGTGAACTACCTAAGCTATCCTAGGAATACCATGCACATGCATAGATCACAGCTGAGCACAACTAGGCTTGAATCCCAAGACCACCCAAGAGCATAGGTTATGTCACTGGACCGATGGAACGTTCGTCACTAGTACGGAGTATCCACCAATCCCGAGTCCAGCCACCAATAGCCTGAATTCCACCATGACCAGCATAGCAGATTGTCTGTCACCCATGATGGAGCCTCCTAGTGAATTATAGAGAACAATAACCTAGCAGCCCGAGAGAACCCAGTTCCCACCGAAGTGTCCATCAACTAACCGAACTATCTGATGTAAAGAGAGAACCCTAGATATGCCTAAGTCCCAAACCTACTGGAGTATTCGTGTTTCCCACAAAGTATCTGATAGCCTGAATAGAGCCTACCCAGAGGCAACCACCTCAATACTTGGTACAACAGAGTGTCCGTCTACTAGGACGGAGTGTCCAATAGCGTACAAAGAGTGTGAGACTGCTCAGCCATCTTACCCAAGGAGTTAACAGCACTAGGTTAAGCATTGTTTCCACAAGGGCAATAATAGAGCCATCGGTAGAAGCCTCTATCCCAAGCTCTAAGTTGAGATATGTTCCTAAGTCCTCCTCGGATGACCTCAGCCTCGATCCTTGTTCTCTTTCAGGAGCCGAGTAGCGTATGTAACATGTGAGAGTTGCCATCTACATCTTCGACTTTGTTCAAGCGGCAAAACCCAGGCAGGCACCCCACTATTGTAAACCCTACTTTGGATACTTATCAAGTTGCATTATGAGTTATGCATTACATGTAGTCTTGGATAATGATCACTCTTATAGTACACCTAGAGTAGCCTAATAATATGTAGAAGCCTCTCATCTAAACAATGGGAATTGGAATGCTTAATGCTTATTGCTTAGTTGCTTGGGCAACGGTAGAAGTTGAGCATGAGAAGGGAACTCATACTCGTGCGTGTAGGATGTTACACCTAGATAATTAACTACTAAACCAATGAGGGTACAACTTGACTTACCTAACTAATCTGGCTAAGGACTAATATCTCTAATATGATAATCTTGATGATAACATGGATATCTTGCTCATGCGAGGGGTAGGTCATCATGAGTGTAGGATCTCAGATGACGTAGCTTGTGGAGCGATAAGGACCATGTATTGGGATACATAAGTTTGAGTAACCACCTGTACATACCACATGTCATGGATGGGGTCGACAAGCCAAGTAACTAGTTGCGACCGGTTTATCCACGAAACTAGCAAGGGGTTGGTGTCATTCGGGAATGTTTGGGACATTGACTGGGCAACCGCTTGAACCTTTCGTAGGACACTCAGGCCGGATTAGGGAAAGGATGGAAATCATGAGGCAACCCTTATTCCAAGGATCTGGAACATGGAGGTTAGTCCTGTATTTCTATGTGGGTACAATTATACACCTCTATAGAGTCTAGAAAGCCTGGAGTCCTTCGGGATGGAACTATTTGGTTGTTCTTTCTTTCTATACCCATGGTAGCTAAACGATGGACTATGACACTTTGTTTTAATGATGAATACCTTTACTTCTAAGTTAAGCATGGCATGACATATTCTTAATGAACATTATTTATTTATGCACTTATACAAATGCCCGATAACTACCCTATGCATCCACCAGATATCATATGTTGGAATTAAGTCCTACGAGTACGCAATGTACTCACGGTGTTGCCGTTAAGTTGTTTTGTAGGTGTTGTTACCCGGTGGATGTGAGGTAGCGTTCTATTCGCTGCTGCATAGTAGACCTTGGATTGGGTGGATCCAAGATGAGCTACAAGTTAACTCCGATAAGAATCTGAGCGAGTTATCGAAGAGGCAAGCCTAGGAGGGATAATAATGATTATATACATATGTGAATCATGTAATTTCTTGTAAGCATAACAATCTTGTTATTTGGGCATGATGTTGGAAGTTACACGTGTTGGTTTGCCACATGGGGTGTTCCGTGTCACTTGACCGTTAAAAAGATCCTAAAGCTGCCGCGGTGTGTTTTGGCACGTGGCAATAAATCTAGCCTTGATTCATCTCCAACATGAGTTACATCCAAGATCCATTGTTTATGAAAGTAATACTCCAAGTTCATTAACCAAAGTTAAACACCATGTTTAAATTTGATTAAAGTATGTCATTTTAACCTGAGCACCATGCTTAATTTAAAAAGGCCTATAGATGTATTATGCATAAATACACCCAAACCAGAGTATAATGACACAAACAAAGGAAGCATAAACTTGTATGAGTAGTTTTATTCTTATGGAGATGAACATTTATTTACCTTTGCATACCTGAGTATTTTTATCGGTAGCATCTATGAATGGGGCCTCGAAGTTGCTGCTTGCATCGGTGGCTTGATCGCATGTGGTCCAACTCAGGTTATCACCAAGGCTAGGCTGTGCACACAACTAATGTGTATGGACCATGAGCCATTGTGATAGCAGCAAAGGTCTAGAGGAGAAGCACCGGTCTTGTGGCTCCTTCTCTCTCTCTCTCTCTTTTATATCATTTTTCTTTTTCTCTTCTTCTCTTTTTTCTGCTTTTTTCCTCCTTTTTTTACTTTCTCTCCTCTCTTTTTTATATGTATCTTTTAGCAAGATAGAGTTGTCATCATTTTTTAACCAAGGTGGCCTTTGTGTATGGAACTTGTGGTGAGATTTTCACCATCCTCCCCCACACTTGGACTTTTGTGTAAAAGTCAAGTGTTCAGAGTCAGGGTCTCCTCTTGAGTGTGTTCCACTACCAAAGAGCGTCGAGGCATATTGTTGATGTAGCTTCCATGTTCTCTAGCATCATATGTACCCTTGCTCTTCTCAATCTCAACCTAAAATGGTTAGCGACCAAGAATACCCGAAGGTGCATACTAACATGACAACATGTTCTTGCTTTTATTAAAAAGGAAAGTTTATATATATATGATAATCATTATTTTTTATGATAATATATGATAATCCAGGGTACCTCCTAGCAGTGCTTCATTTATAGTCTTAAGCTCGACCGGAACTTCATCCTGCAACTATCAATGGTGGTATAGTTCCTAGTTTTACCACCAAACATTTAGCAATAATGTTCAAGCTGCAAGGTTAGTACCATAATGCATCCACAAGATCTTCAATATTTCTGATAAACATATGCATCCACAACCATTCCCCTAAAAAGTTTTCAAACAAGGATAGTGTCGGTATGGGGCCCATAGGATACCCCTCAAGGAAGGGAGAAGACCTAGTCTAATTAGGATTCTTCCCCTGTACTCTTAGTAGCAGTATTATTCTGTAATCCTACTAGGAACTCTCATCATAAACCGACTAGGACTCTGGCCTCCTCACTATATAAAAGAGGGTAAGGCTCCTTGGATCGGGGGGGGGGAGAGAACAATTGTATGACACAACACTTGACAATCAATCCAACACAAAGGCTAACACTGACTAGACGTAGGGCTATTACTCGATCGAAGATCAAGGGCCCGAACTAGGATAAATCGACTGTCTCTTGCGTTTACCGTCGAGTTCTGCATACGCTGAAGCCTGAACATACTGCCCCAGGGACCCTTGTGGCAGGCTATCAGTGGTCAAACATCGACAGCTGGCGCACCAGGTAGGGGCCTTCGGTGACTTTGCATCCGAGAGCTCGATGGACCTCGACAACATGATCTTCTCAAAGGGATCAACCTTCATCTTCGGTTCATGGATCTGCGAGGCAGGCGATGATGGCAAGCTCCAAGGTCGTCTCCTCAAAAATTCAGATCATCATCAGGACTTTTTCATTTCGGTGACAATGACAGATCAGCTTGCTGGAAGATTCGCGTAGCTCGTGATGTCCAATCCAACTCAGATTTCGTGACTTCACGCATCCGATTCAAACTCAGGTTCCGCTTCCGAGATAGTCTTATCCGAGTTCTTTCGGAAAACTGAGTTCTTTTCTAACAAAGCTCTGGAACACGACGTCAACCTATCAAGAATACTACTCAGAGTACACTCAGAGTACTTTAAAGAAGTCGAGTCCTTTTCCGTTCGGACTCCACAACATGGCAACGTCTTATCAGACACGGCCTAAAGGATCCACCAATCCGGTGCTTAGAATGCCACTGAAAGGAGCCTAGGAAGGTCTCGTCTTAACTATAATGTCTCAAGACTGCATCGTCCACTGGCCAGGTTCCGTTCTTGAGGATAGTGGCACTCAACAAGTCAACAACGTGACAACAACAGCTCTACCCTACCAAGAAAGAGACCCGATCTGTGACCTTGAAGCCTCTACTGAAGTTATCAACAACTCTGGTAGTACGAAAACCAAAGACGATGATAGAACAACTCACGATAGAGAAGTATTCATGATTCGCTGTCCTCGATCACCATTGGTCCCCCCAGAAGCACCCAACGTTAGGTATTCAGATGAATCCGAATCCAACATATCACCATTTATCCAGGGGCATGATGGTGAGATTGAGAGTTAGAGGCAAGCCAGAGAGAGAAAGAACAAATTGAAACAAGGACGTCAACGCTGTGCTAAGCAGCGAAAGGACACTTGGACCAAATATGAGTCAGACCTAGCTGAGTACAATAGAAGAAAATTAGAGCGAGAGGTCGAAGAAGGACGAGCAGCGAATACACCCTACGGTAAGATCCGAGAAGCACTAGAAGAACTCAGGGCGGCTTCACATCCCAATGAAAAACAAGAACAGCTCTGGGACTTCCTCCGATCAACAGTCCTAAGGACGCACGATGGAAGGGCCCGCTCAAGATTACCTGATAGGTCAACATCTCATGAGCAGGAAGATCAAAATCAAAGGAAGTCCACTTTCGAGAGACTTCGACCAAGTGGAAGTCACAACAGAGAAAGTAGAAGAAATCATAGTAAAAATGACCGAGTCGAACAACCAAGATAGGCCAGGAGCAAAGCACCTACTCGGACTGCCACGCAAAACTACTCTCACCAAGACAACAGTTGGCAAGAAGGGGGCGCTGAATCAGAATACACAAAAGCCAGAACACACGATAGATTCCCCTGTTTTGCAAACAGACTTGCTTCAATACAACTACCTCACAAGTTCAAGCCGTCCAACCACTCCAAGTATGATGGCAAGACCAAACCAAAGCAATGGCTCAGGATTTACTCACAATCAATTGAATTGGCTGGAGGAGACGATGACATCAAGACCTTGTTCTTTCCCATGGCCCTAGAAACCATGCCACTTCAATGGTTTGACAAATTGAATCTAGGATCAATCAGAAATTGGGAGGACTTGCAAAGAGCTTTCTGTGAAATTTTCACGGGTATTATTACAAACCCAATCACCCACGTAGAGTTAAAAGGACCCAAGCAGAAAGGAGGTGAAAGTCTCAGAAATTACTATCGACGATTTGGCAAACTACGAGCTCAAGTACATGACATCACACAACGAGAAGTAATCGAAGCTTTCTCTCACGGAATCATGTCTTGGTGGCAATTTCAAGACTTCTGCAAAGAAAATCCAAGAAACAATGAAGAATTTAGATGAACAGTGGAAAAGATGATTACTGCAGAGGAAAAGACACAAGAAAGATTCCCGGATAGAAATAACAGAGACAATCCGGACAGGCAAATTCCTCGAAACAACAAACATCAGGAAAGAAAACATGGTCCAGACAACATCATAGCAGTGACTGACAAATCAAGGAAGTTTTCAAAGCCAAGAAGGTATGACGACATTGAAAACATGCATTGCCCCTTGCACCCCAAAGGAAATCACACCATCGGAGATTGCTATACCTTCAAAGATCGATACATGAGGAAAGATAGTAAGGAGAATACCAAAGAAAGCAATCAGAAAGAAGAAGAAGACAACCACGAAGACAAGGGATTCCAAAAATCTAGGGGGACAGTGGCAGTAATCTTTGCCAGGGTTCCAAATTCCAGAAGCAAACATCAAGAAAAGCTAGCATTACGAACTATCATGGTAGCAGAACCTGCTACACCAAGATATCTCAATTGGTCAGAGTATCCAATCCAATTTTCAAGAGAAGACCAATGGACCAGTGTAGGAAACGCAAACCATTACCCACTGGTTCTAGATCCAACCATTGCTGGAATGACTATTACGAAAGTACTAATCGACGGAGGAGCTGGACTCAACATCATTTTTTTAGAAACTCTAAGGAAGATGGGACTACAACTCACTAGGATGATCACACCAACAAGCACGCCTTTTTATGGCATAGTACCTGGCAAGGCAGCAATGCCACTTGGACAAATCACTCTACCGGTTACTTTTGGGACTCCCTCGAACTACCGTATAGAGTTCATCAACTTTGAAGTCGCGGACTTCAATTCATCATATCACGCAATCCTCGGGTGGCCAACACTAGCAAAATTCATGGCAATACCACATTATCCGTACCTATTGCTTAAGATGCCAGGGACTAACGGTGTTCTCTCTCTTTGGAGTGATTTGCAGCGTGCATTTGACTGTGATGTTCAGGCAATCCAAATTGTAGCAAAAGCACAGGCCAATGATGGAAGAAAAGAAATAACCACTATTGCAGCAGAAATGAGCCCAGAAGAGCTAGAGATACCGACTAAAAAACCCAGCATCCTAGCACCACCAAAAGAAGCCGACATCAAGCAAATCGATCTGGGCACCGGTGATCCCTCAAAAACGGCAACCATCAGCACCCACCTGTCGGCAAAATAGGAACTCACGCTCACCAACTTTCTTTGGGACAACAAAGATATCTTCACTTGGAAGCCAGCTGACATGCCAGGGGTACCAAGAGAGTTGGCTGAGCACATAATTGATATCAATGAAGGCTCCAAGCCTATGAAGCAATGACTACGACAATTCTCACCAGACAAGAAGGCAGCAATTAAAAAGGAAATTACAAAACTAATGGTAGCCGGATTCATCAGAGAAATCCTCCATCCAGATTAGCTAGCAAACCCAGTTCTGGTATAGAAAAAGAATATGGACGAGTGGCGCATGTGTATCGACTACACAGATCTCAACAAACACTACCTGAAAGATTTGTTCAGACTACCACACATTGATCAGATAATTGATTCAACAGCAGGATCTACCCTATTATCCTTCCTTGATTGCTATTCAGGATATCACCAGATTAGATTAAAGGAAAAAGACCAGAGCAAGACATCTTTCATCACTCCATTCGGTGCCTACTACTACAAAACCATGTCATTCGGACTCAAAAATGCTGGTGCGACTTACCAAAGAGCTATCCAAACATGCCTCGGTGATCAGATTGGCGAAAACGTAGAAGCATACATGGATGACGTAGGGGTAAAGATAAAGAACCTTGATACACTAATTGAAGACCTAAAGCAAACCTTCAAAAACCTGAAAAGATGGAGGTGGAAATTGAATCCAAACAAATGTGTATTCGAAGTTCCTTTAGGTCAACTACTCGGATTCCTGGTCAGTCATCGTAGAATCGAAGCAAGCGCTAAGCAAATTCGAGCCATAACAGAGATGGGCCCTCCTTGAAGTGTCAAAGATGTGCAGAAGCTAATAGGCTGCATGGCGGCACTAAATCGTTTCATATCAAGACTGGGCAAAAAAGGGTTACCTTTCTTTAAATTAATAAATAAGATAGACAAGTTCAAGTGGACAGAAGAAGCCAATGAAGCTTTCAAGAAGCTTAAGGCATATCTCACATCCTCACCCATTCTCACACCTCCAAAAAAATATGAAGACATGATGCTGTACATTGCGGCAACTTCTACGGTGATCAGCACTATGATTGTCATAGAAAGAGAAGAAGAAGGGCGTGTATATAAAGTACAACGCCCCATATACTACATCAGCGAAGTACTATCAGAATTAAAAATCTGGTACCCACATGTGCAAAAACTACTCTACGCCCTCCTGATCACTTCACACAAGCTTCGCCACTATTTTGAAAGCCACAAGATTACCGTGGTGATAGATTTCCCACTCAAAGACATCTTACACAACAGAGATGCAACAGGGCGCATATCTAAGTGGGCAATTGAACTTGGTGCTCTCAATATCGATTTCAACCCATGAAAGGCAATTAAATCTCAAGCCCTAGCTGATTTTGTTGCCGAATGGACAGAAATTCAACAGCCTGTGTCAACTACCATCCTTGATCATTAGAAGATGTACTTTGATGGATCACTCAAGCTAGGCAGAGCCGGTGCAGGCGTCCTCCTAATTTCTCTAGACAGAAAGCAACTCAAGTACATCCTTCAGATTCTATGGCAAGCTACAAACAATGAAGCAGAATACGAAGCCCTCATCCATGGGCTACGAGTAGCAATTACCCTCGGAATCAAGCGTTTACTCATTTACGGCGATTCAGTAGTGGTAATCAATCAAGTCAACAAAGATTGGGACTACACCAAAGAAAACATGGGCGCTTACTGTGCTAAAATACAAAAGCTCAAAAAACATTTTCAAGGATTAGAAATTCTACACGTCCTGCGTGATTCTAATATTGCGGCAGACATCCTCGCCAAGCTAGGATCAAACAGGGCGAAGGTCCCACCTGGTGTATTCGTAGAGGAGTTATCAGCCCCGTCTATCAAACAACCCGATGAGATAACCCCTGAAATCTTAGCCAAAGACACCCAGATCTTAGTAATCACCACTTCATAGACCTAGGTTTTTATTGATTACATCAAAGAAAATAAGTTGCTAGCGGAAAAAGAAGAAGCTACCCGAGTTGTTCGCAGAAGCAAGAACTATGTCCTAGTAGGAGACAAGCTCTATAGAAGAGTCGCATCATTAGGAGTACTCCTAAAATGCGTCTCATTTGAAGAGGGCAAAGAGATCCTAGACAAAATACACTCAGGTTGCTGTGGAAATCATGCTGCTTCAAGAACACTAGTCGAAAAAGCATTTTGCACCAGTTACTACTGGCCAACCGCTTTGAAAGACGTAGAAGAACTCGTTAGAAGATGCAAAGGTTGTCAAATGTTCACAAGACAGGCTCATGTGCCAGCTCACAACCTCATCTACATCCCACCTGCTTGGCCTTTCTCCTACTGGGGGCTGGATCAAGTAGGACCCTATGGTAGAACCTCCTAAGAAATTGGGCCCACGTGCATCTATCGTTGTCTCAACAGACCTCTAATAGCGTACACAAGTTCCCAACAACTTAACAGGTCTGTCGGGTGTCCTCGGGAAACCTGAATCATCCATGAATCTTTTCCGAACAGGATCCCAATCATACACATTGCAGATTACAATAGTTTGTTCAAATATATACATCAGAGTAAAATATAGCGGAAGTCTTACGATAACATAGTTTACAAACCAGTTGTTTCAAACTTACAAAACCATAAGTGTCATACAACCATAGTAGCAGGATAATATTACATTAACATTATTTATCATACAAACTAGTGCCTTGTCCAAAGGCCATTCATCATTCCTCATCGTCATCGACTTCAAACACAGACATGCAGCAGGGACCAAAACAAGCCTGCGCATGCAACTCACCTGCAACAAGGGTTAACAAACCCTGAGTACAAAAGTACTCAACAAGACTAACCCGACGTAAAAGGGGGTGTAAGACTTTAGAGATGCAGGTGTTGGGGCAAGTAAGGATGTAGCAAGATTCAAAAGTTCTTTGCCTAAAGCTTACTATTCTTGATCCTATTTTCAAGTTTTACCCCTAAGTTTTCTTGGTTCATTATCTCAAACTAAGTGTTCATATCCCATGTTCCAATCCTTTTCATTCCATTTCTTTTTCTCAAATTTTAGTAATTCACCAATCCTGCATTGCATCTGTAATGAAACGAGTCTCCATATCTGCGGAGCATCGGCAATTCGAATTGATTCAAGTCCCAGCTGGGGATTCCTTATCACACGATATATGTAGAACTTAATCTTGCATATATCAACCTCACTTCTGGATCCTCCTATACTAAGCCGTCTCCACGCCACCTGAGAGCATAGCACACCTCCAATCCGGCCACATTCCAGCCACGAGGGTACACGCTACTCCCGCCATCTCTCCACTCCTAGTGCATGGGCATTTGTCTTAGTATCGGATTAGCCGAAGTAGGCTTACCAGAGTATGTGACCAGTACTACAAAGTGTCTCGTTCAGAAGATCCACAATGAGTGGCCTTTAAGCAACATAGTTGGCAACATTACCCAACATTCAAGATAAGTCACCCGACTAGTCTCTAGTTCATTCTATCTTCTTTCTTTCTTTGGCCAGTATGCCATCTTTGATTGTATCAAAACTTTTACTTTGAAAGCCTACCATAAAGCATACTAAGCATTCTACGCCTTTGTAAATGAAATCATCTTCAAGGATGGTAAACAATTAACAAGGTAGGCAATGCATCAAGTAGGTGACATTTGAAATAATCAACTTAATGCAATAGATAACATATGTGATAAACTTTTCAAAGTAAACAAGGTAATGGTTTAATGAATAAACCAGGGCTTGCCTTCGTTGATGATCTCGGGTTCCGGATCAGTACCACAAATATCGAATACCGAGACAACCAGTACCACAAATATCGAATCCTGAGACAACCAGGGATCCTTCCACAACTTGCTCAACTAGGACCGGTTCACTCTCGGATTCTACACAAAATAATAACATATGCTTCAACATGATGATAATGTAAACATGATGCTTTCATGGTGCATGAAATATAATAACACCTTGAGTATAACTTTCCTTCACGGTACAGTTGCAAGCCAACAAAACTAACTTGCAATTCATCCATCAAGGACCACACAAGTGACTTGACCAAATTGATCTTGAAACCCTACTGGTCACAAAACATGACCAAAATAAAAATCAAACTCTAACCTAACACTTAGGGTTTGCTTTTATCCATTTTTGAATTAAATTTGGAATTAAGCTCAAAATGAACTTGTCCAAATGACCTCAAAATTTTATGTAAGCTTCCTCATGACAAATTAGTGTACCAAAACAAATTTCATAATTTTTGGAGTTGTACAGTGGCCTACAAAAATCATGGAAATTACATTTATCAATTAATTGAGTAATTTTCATCACATTCAAAAAGTACTGTAAATCAATATTTCATATTTTTCCTAAATAATATCCATCACAGAGAGGTCACACAAAAATTTTCATAATTTTTAGAGCTCTAAATAAATATATACAAAAATAACAAAAACAGACACTATTAATCCATTTCTGAAAATAGAAAAATTCCATTTGAACTACACAGTCGCTGACATACGGGACCCACTTGTCATCCCTAACCTTTGGCTTTGACCGCGGTGACGACGGCGCTGACCGACGCTAGCTCACCGACGGTGAGCCTAACGGCGAAGGCAAAGGCACCATGGTGATCTCTACAACCAGGCGCAATGATTGGTGGCACAACCGAGACCCTACGTGGCCAGAACCGAGCACTACACCGGCCATGGCGGACGTGGTGCCACGGCAGTGCTACGCCAGCAAAACATGGTCGGTAGAGATCAAACAAAATTCTTAGAAAGGATCAGCAGCTCACCCCGAACGTGTTGAAGCAAAGAACGAGACCGGAGGAGCTACGGTGACACGGGTCGACGGTGACAGCAGTCACGGCGGAGCAGACTTCGTCGGCGATAGAGTTCCGGTGACTGCAGTGGGCAAAATGAGCAAGCAACAGGTCATAGAGCATCATGGGAACAAGGCGGAGCTGACAAAATACCAAGCATGAGTAGAGACAGACCGTGGAGCTCTGGTCATGGTGAGGCGAACGCGATGGTGGTCCGGCCGGCCATGAGGAAGAAGAACGTGGACAGCGAGTTCTCGGTGAAATCAAGCTATAACAACAGGTCTGTTGGAGGCACAAGGAGCAGGCGGGACTGGGACACTGCTTTGCTAGGACTGGCTTGTGCTGAGGAGGCGAGGGGAGCTCGTCGGAGCTGAGGCGGCAGCGTCGGGAAACAGAGGAGAGAAAGAAAAGCAGACGACGGCGTCAGAGCTTTATAGCACGGCCAAGAGAGCAAGGGAATGACACGCAGCGAGCATCCCGTGCCAGCGCGAAGCCGAGGGGGGCCACGGGCACATCTAGAAGACCGGAGAAAGGACACCGGCGGTGGGGCGGTGGTTGTGCTACTGTTCAGAAGAATTACAGAATTGTCACTGAGTTCATTTTACAAATTACTCTCAAATTTGTATAACAACTCAAAAATCTCCAAAAATAAAAGTTGTTCAAAATCAAAAGTTCTACAACTTTGCTTAAATGAACATTTTCAAATTCTGCCTCCATTTTGAAATTTGAATTTGGGGTGCATTTGAGCATTTGAATCATTTTAAAATTACTCCAAATTTTATATGTAAACTTTAAAAACATTGAATACCAAAGTTGATCCTTATAAAATAAGCTTCAACTTTGCTTTTTGTCACACCCCCAAATTCCAAATGGATTTTGAAATAGACAGAAGGGGCAAAAAGGACTTTTATGATTTGAATTTGAATTCAAATTTAATTTGTTTACCTTTTTACTTAACTATGATTTTTGACCAATTACATGGCCCATTAGGGTTATTTGAGTCAATTGACACATGGTCTCACATGACCACATGAAATTTGACACTTGTGATCATGATCTTTATTTAGAGTTTTCGATCACATACATCACATAAAATAACAACTTATGAAATAAAGCTTATTTAGTGAATGCATTCAAATTTTTCTACTTTATGAATGCTTTGCAATGCATATGATGACATGTCAAGTTTTAGTGCTAGGTCAAAACACCAGAGGTGTTACAGACCCCTCAAGAAAGCAAAAGGCGGCTTCAAGTACATCTTTATAGCAATTGACAAGTTCACCAAGTGGATTGAATTCAAACCACTCGCAAAATACAGCGTATTCAAAGCAGTCGAGTTCATCCGAGACATTATGCACCGCTTCGGCATGCCCATTCGAATCATCACGGATTTGGGTTCTCCCTTTATAGCCATAGAATTCCAAAGTTGAGCACAGGACTACGGCTTCAGAATAGATTACGCATCAGTCGCACATCCAGAGGCCAACGGACAGGTCAAAAGGGCAAACGGACTCATACTAGCTGGATTAAAACCAAGATTGTATGAAGAACTAGTAGACTATGTATCAAAATGGATTGAAGAATTACTCAAGATTGTATGGGGGCTACAGACTCAAATAAGCAGAGCCACCGGATACTCACCTTTCTTCCTGGTTTACGGATCAGAAGCCATACTACCTACAAACTTGATCTGGACGTCACCAAGGATACAACAATATGACGAAGGAGAAGTAGAACACACCCGAAGATTAGAACTTGACAGTACAGAAGAAGTCAAAGTAAACACTACCCTTCAATCAGCAAGATACCTCCAAGGACTAAGACGCCACTACAACAAGAATACCCAGTCTCGATCATTACAAATTGGAGACCTAGTACTAAGAAGAATACAAAAAACCGACGGACGCCATAAACTACTCAGTCCATGGGAAGGTCCTTTTATCGTCACAAAAGGTCATCGGACCGGGCACATACAAGTTGATAACTGGAAAAGAAGTCAATAATACATGGCACATCAGTCAGCTATGAAGATTCTACGCATGAAAACAACTCAAGGGAAAATATGTATACAAGACACAAGAGATCAACGTTCATGGTCAACAAAGATAGCGCTCATCAACAACATATGTACTATTGTGACCTATCAATATTCATGATCAATAAAGATGGTTCTTTCTCGACAAACATATGTCTCATTATGGCTTTCCCCGAGTTGTTTCCAATATGAACAAAAAGCAAAATGGCTGAAAAGACACCTAAGCATACCGGCCAAGAGCAAAAGAGCTGAAAACATGCTTGAGCCTACCGATGAGGGTAGCTAATAAGCTAACACCCGAACTAAAAAGCAAAATGGCTGAAAAAGACGCCTGAGCATACCGGCCGAGAGCAAAAGAGCTGAAAACATGCTTGAGCCTGCCAATGAGGGTAGCTAATAAGCTAACACCCGAACTAAAAAGAAAAATGGCTGAAAAGATGCCTGAGCATACCGGCTGAGAGCAAAAGAGCTGAAAACATGCTTAAGCCCGCCGATGAGGGTAGCTAATAAGCTAACACCCGAATAAAAAAGCAAAATGGCTAAAAAGACGCCTGAGCATACCGACCGAGAGCAAAAGAGCTAAAAACATGCTTGAGCCCGCCGATGAGGGTAGCTAACAAGCTAACACCCAAACCAAAAAGGAAAATGGCTGAAAAGACGCCTGAGCATACCAGCCGAGAGCAAAAGAGCTGAAAACATGCTTGAGCCCGCTGATGAGGGTAGCTAATAAGCTAACACCCAAACCAAAAAGCAAAATGACTGAAAATAAGCCTGAACATAAATCAGAGCAATTTCAAGACAAGACCCTCCAGCTCCTTGTTCCAAATAGCAAGAGGCTCGAGGGCTACACTCAGAAGATCCCAAAAAGCTCTACATGGTTTTGCTCGCTCAAGAAAGCACTCGGTCAACGCTTGTTCCTGCTCAACAAGACTTGAAGAAAACAAGACAAGGCTTCCAGAGCTCTACCATGAAGTGCTCGAGGGCTTGCCGGTCCTAGGATATTTTGGCAACCAGAGATAGGACCAGTTGCTGACCACACTATGAACCAAGCCAAGAACAAGAAGCTAGAGATATCACTAAGTCTTTTCAGTACTAACAAGAACACAAAGTTTATCAAGACAATGGTCCATACCAGGTTGTTTACAAGTCACAAACTAAAAGCCGGAGAAGAACACGACAGATCAATAGAGTTTGTCAAGACAATGATTTACCTAACCCGGGTTGTTCACGAGACAAAGAAATACAAACAAAGAAGACATCAACAAAGAACCAAAAATCTCTATTTAGTTTTCAAGTATAGTGTTTTGTTACAGAAGCTAGAATACAAAAGTTGATTACATCAGGCATTGTCATCAGGAGAAGAAACATCAATGTTAAGATTGTCTACAATCTTCCTGGCTAAGTCATCGACCTCAGGCTCCAACCTCTCAACAGCATCCAAGTACTCTTGGCTCTTAGCTTCATTGGCAACCTTGGACAAAGGAAAGTCTAAAGAAAGAACCCAGACCTAGGCAAGAATGTTCCTGGTACATAGATGGACGCACCTCTTTACAAACTCCTAGAAACGATTCGGCACTTGGGGAATAAATTGAGCCCAAGATTGACCGTCATCTGCTGGAGTCCGGAGAAGGTTGGCTACTGACCGAAAAGACTTCCACAAAGCATTCCAGTTATCAGTAGCCATTGCCAACCTACCAGTCAAGTCTTGAATGGTTTTCTAGGCCTGCATAAGATCCCTATCAGCTCCACGCCTAATCAACTTAGCAAGCGCGAGTTCTTCTTCAGCTCGAGTAATTACCTCCTTAGCTTTGTTGTGGTTAGTGTGGACGAGTGCCTTCATCTCCTTAATACCCTCTGAGAGCTTCTGCTTTTCAACTTGGAGAGCTAGGCGAAGCAACAAAAAACAAGTCAGCAGAAAGGGAAGTCAGAATACAAAAGGAAACAAGCGGAACCTGCAATACCTTTGCACCCGTTCTTCATGGACTCCACCGCAACATCCTTTTGCTTCTCCACCTCTACCACCTAGGCATGAAGAGCCTTCTCCTCCTCCTGATGTGTCTGACGCTCAGTCTCCAGCTCGGCCCGGCAGAGGTCAAGCTCTGCCTTCAGGGTACTCACCTCAGAGGACAACTTTTTCTCATTTTCAGATGTGAAAAAGAAGCCGGTATGATCATGAGAAAAAGACTGAGCAAAAAGAGACAAAGAAAGACAAGGCATAAGGATAGAAGAAAAACAGACATCCAAAGAAAGAACTATAGAAAAACTTACCTAGAGCCTTTCCCCAAAAGAAGTTGCAAGGGTCGATAAGCTTCCCTAGGCGGCAGTTAGCTCCGACAATCGATGAGTGCCATCAAACTGCTGCACCACATCATCAGCAAAAGGCGGACCACTGGAGGCAAGAAGAGGAGAAGGAGAAGCTAGCCAAGGCAAAGAAGGCATGACCAGGGCAATCTCCTGGGAAGCCAAGGCCAATCCCTCAGATGAACCCGCCGCCATGGCCACGGTCACCTCGGGAGTCGGCAAATCAGCAGTTGTGGACTCTATCCCCCTCACAGCCACCTTAGCGACCATGCATTCCGAGTCCTGAGACTCAGTATGCAAGGGCGCACTAGAGGTTTGACAAGAAGTCAACTGGAGGCTCAGGGAAGATGAAGGCCTAAAAGATGACAAGGAAACCCGTCAAAAAGAATAAGAAAAAAGAAGAACAGAAGCAGAGAAATAAAACCAGAATTCACTCACTCAGCTATCTTCTTCTTCATAAAACCAAAAGAAGACCTCTTAGGGGGGACCACGGCAGCAAAAATGTCCCTGCCACTCGGCGGTAGGAGCGGTGTAGCCGGTACCGGAGCCCCGGAAGAACTCGGTACTGGAGCTATGGAAGAACTCAGTACTAGAGCTACAGAAGAACCCAGTGCAGGAGCCTTAGAAGAACTGATACCCGATGACCGCCTGCTACAAGAGAACAAGACCAAAAGTCAAAACAAGAAGAGGGTTTCAACAACAGGAAAACAAGAAAAGAACTCACCAACGAGTAATGAGGGGAGCATCATCATCCTCTTCTTCCTCACTCTCAACCAAGGCCACCATAGCACCAGCTAAAAAGGACAAAAGTACTCGGCCAAAGATATAAGCAAACAACAAAAGGACAAAGCGTATTAATATGCTCACCTAAGAGCATGCTAGCTACAACTGGAGTACCTGGACGAGTACTCATATGACGGGACTTCTTAGCAGTAGATGGAGCAGAAGAACTATCCGCTCGCCCCCTCTTTCCAGAAGTATGAGGAGCTCGAGGAACTAGATGAGGGACATACTCTTCATATACGTCAGAAAATGCGGAAGAAACACCAGGAAGCATCATAGTAGTTTGAGACTTACTGGTCAAGGATGCCCCAGCAAGACTACCACCAGCCTCCACATTTGCAGGGAGATCATCAAGGGGAATTGGATTAGAGAAATTACACCCCAATTTCTATAAAAGAGTAAAACAACAAGACAAGGAAGATTAAGTAAAAGTGGATACGACGAAAGAGAATCAAAGGTACCCAAATAAAGAAAAGAACAACTCACAGCAGGGGGCGGGTTCTTTGCGCTATACTCGAGGACAGCAAGCGGAACGATGCTTACTCCTTTTAGCATCTTCTAGGGATGCTCGAGCACTTCCTCATCGGTCAACTCAAGGGCAGGGGCCATACAAGAAGGGTACTCTGCCCTAGAGTACTCAAAAACATAATGTTCGTGCTCCTTCAAAGGTTGAACTCAGCGGCGAAGAAAACTTGAAACAATACCAAAGCCAGACAAACCTTGCTGCTTCAGAGTGCAAATCTTCGTGAGAAAGGGCTTGATTATCTAGAGCTCAGCAGTCGCCACCGGGTTCTTTTCCCATCGGTCATTAACCAAGGGACCAGACCCAGAATGAATAGAAAGAGGAGGAATCAAGTTGGCAGCATAAAACCAGTCAGCACGCCAATCTCTTATAGAATCAACCAGGTCATAGTCAAAGAATTTACTTCTAAAACCCTGGTGAAACTGAATCCCGCAACCACGAAGAACGCTGGTGTCATCGCGGTGAGGTTGGGGCTTCAAACGAAAGAAGTAACGAAAGAGGGAAAGAGAAGGAGGAATTCCAAGGAAGGTTTCACAGAGATGAACAAAGATAGAAAGATGGAGAATAGCATTGGGAGCAAGGTGATTCAGGCTAATCCCAAAATAGCCGAGAAACTGATGAAGAAAAGCAGAAGCTGGGACGCAAAGTCCAGCACGGACAAAGGAAACGAAGAGAATGATCTCACCAGGACCTGGAGCAGGGACCCGATGCTCGCCCGGAGCCCTCCATTCAGCAATATCCTTGCTCTAGATCAGGCCATCGCCAACAAGCACACGAAGCTAGTCTTCAGTCATTGTCGAAGCCAGCCAAACCTTCTGGGCAGCCCTCATGACCATGAACTCTTGGTTCTCGATCACGGAAAGTGATGATTCCTCATCCACAAAGGTTGCATGGGACTTGCTCATGGCTTTCTTCCTACCCATGTACTAATGGAGGCAAAAAGACACTAGGGAAAGAGAAGGCTCGGATGGCAGCGCTCAGATGGTGGCGGCAATGGCGACGGCAGAGTTGCAAAGGCTAGGGTTTTTCAAGGCGAAGGCAGGGTACCAAAGAAAAGGAAGACAAAGGCCTTTAAATAGATTTTACACCGGTAAAAACGCGGCCCACCAGGCCCGTTTTAACACGGCATGAGGACGCAACGGTCCATTTACCGACACAGCTAAAATGACGGATGGCTCAAATCCACACAACGGTACAGTTCAATGGGCAGATTTTAGACATATCCATCCAACACCACGGCAGAATTATCATATCACCACAAAAAGAACTCATCAACAATGAAGCAAAGAAGGGTTATCTCACAAGGAGCGCAACAACCCGGTCCTTACATAAAGAACTCAGAAATCTCATCAACAACCAGGACAACAGGAAAATAAAGAATTGCAACTCAGAAGACAAGATTCTTTCCATTATAACTAGTTTCAAAAATAGAAGATTACACATCTTACAAGACTCAACAAACTCGGTACCACAAAAAGCAAAGTAGCATAGAGGAACCCAGACACGGCTAGGCTCTAGAATGACTATGCGTTCCAAATTGCTACTCGGCAGGACAAACCACCCTCGGCTCAACTGTTTTCTTCAAAGGATGGGCACAGTGCATCCAAGGCGGAAATCAGTAGCATGGCGGGACAACATGGAGCAGAGAAGGCCGGCAGGCATCTGTCTACCCAAGTTTGATGTGATGCTGGATATGATGCTAATCTGCACCAGACAATCTCAGGGCAGGCGATGAGGATCAACCCAGAACTGCCAAATGAAGGATCGCATCCCACATCACAAGACTCCCTCCAACTACCGCCACATACTTCCAAGTACAATGCTACTGTGGGATTAGCCTACCTCTAATCCCTATCACAAGACTCCCTCTAGCTACAGCAAGACACACAAGAACTGCAAAATAAGCCCGGGGGCTGCTCCACTTCACAAACTACCATATTCATGACTACAGAGACTTCAGAACAAGCAACAAAACGCTCAACGAATCAAAATAGCACTCTAGGAGGGTATTTATAGACCGAAGGAGCGGTGCACATGGACCAGGAGCACAAACGAAACAAGCCTAACAAAGGACACAGTGAAAAGATAGAATTCAATGAAAAAAGACTTAGGCGTGAAGGAACAGTACTCAAGGACAAGCATATTCGGAAGAATATACCAACATTGTACAACTCGTGAACAAATAGCATTCACACTCAACCACCACCATACAACTACATCTGACAACCGCAGACTACCAGAGAATATGCCAAGACCCTGCATCCGAGTTCTTCCTAAACAAAACAACCCGGATATATGCTCGGGGGCTGCAATAGGAGAAGTTCTCAGTTCTTTCGAACAACTCAGATTCAAGACCCTCCAACTTTTTGTTTCAAATAGCAAAAGGCTCAAGGGGCTACACTCAGTGAGTGCACTTTTTCCTTCAAAAAGCGCACGTCACCAAGACAACTGCTTCAAGACAACAGTTTTTCAAACGACATAAGATTCGAGACCCTCCAACTTTTTGTTCCAAATAGTAAGAGGCTCAGGGGCTACACTTAGTGAGTGCACTTTTTCCTTCAAAAAGCACACATCACTCAGAAGACTTCTTCAAAATAGACGACTTCAAGACCACATGACAAAAAGAACCCGGGTATATGCTCGGGAGCCTTTCAACGAAGAATTAGGGCGATTTCAAGTAAAGACCCTCAAGCTCCTTGTACCAAACAGCAAGAGGCTCGGGGCTACATCCAAATGGGAGTACTTTTTTCTTCAAAAAAGGTACACACCACACAAAGATCTCCCGAAGCGCTACACGGTTTCGCTCAAGAAAGCACTCGGATGACGCTTGTTCCTGCTCGACGAGACTTGAAGGAACAAGACAAGGCTTCCAGAACTCAACCATGAAGTGCTCGGGGGCTTGTCGGTATGGGGCCCATGGGATACCCTGCAAGGAAGGGAGAAGACTTAGTCTAATTATGATTCTTCCCCTGTACTCTTAGTAGCAGTATTATTCTGTAATCCTACTAGGAACTCTCATCGTAAACCGACTAGGACTCTAGCCTCCTCACTATATAAAGGAGGGCAGGGCTCCTTGGATCGGGGGGGAGAGAACAATTATACGACACAACACTTGACAATCAATCCAACGCAAAGGCTAACACCGACTGGACGTAGGGCTATTACTCGATCAAAGATCGAGGGCCTGAACCAGGATAAATTGATTGTCTCTTGCGTTTACCATCGAGTTCTGCATACGCTGAAGCCCGAACATTCTGCCTTGGGGACCCCCGTGGCAGGCTATTGGTTGTCAAACATCGACAGATAGAGACATGGTTATGGTCCTCGTGATATCATGTAGAACTAAGCGAGATAAACTCTAGGGATTTCAAAAGTGAGCATGAAACTTGAGGGATTTTGAAAGTGAAGTTTTCATGCTCATATGTGGAATCCCTCCTCTTGGTCTCTAGAGTCGGTTGAGAAATGTCCATGGCATAGAAGTTTTCTTTTGGATGGCTAGAGGGACATGGTTTATGTTCAAGCGAGGGTGATGATGGACGCTCTGTTTCACAAGGATGTGAAAAAGAACAGGGAAATGAACTTCACCTCCTTGAACTGGTCATGATTGGGATGTTGCTTCGCTATTGGGATATCCGAGTGAGTGGCGGAAGCAGTTTTCCCAAACTCTTCGTTAAGGCTCCTAGGTTATTTTTGTAAAAATTTTCAAAATGGTAGCCGATGAGAATATCAAATTCAAGGACGTCAAAGATATCTATGGAAACCTCGATTTTGTCAATTTTGACTAGCACGGCCCTAGCAATCCCACAACACACAAAGATTAGTCCCGAGGGACTTTTAAAGAGTTGTTGCTTAAGACTAGCGGCATTTTGCCTAGAAGGGTTTTGTGGGGGGTATGACCCTAGATACCCAGGACAGACCACATGGGCTGCGCCCCTAAAGGTGGCCTAGCCCACAAGACAAAGCCTTATGGGGCACAACTTTGCTCGGTGCCTCTCGTAAGACACCAGGAAGATATCCTGAAGATACTATGAGATCTGTTAGGATACGTATGATCCCAAGATTCCTATAATCTGTTATTACTTTTCGGTTATCTCTCAGATCTAACCGATTTGTAACCCTACCCCACGGACTATATAAGGCGGGCAGGGACCCCTCCAAATTCATGCAATATCATACGATAGCTAATACAAAGCAACAGACCATAGGAGTAGGGTATTATGTCATACTGATGGCCTAAACCTGTCTAACTCGTGTGTCTCTGTTGCCTTCTTGTTCTTGATCACACGCTTCTCTACCGATCAATCTACCTTTGTTGGATACCCCTCGGAGGACTACTGATGATATTCTATCGACAGTTGGCATGCCAGGTAGGGGATTATGTGTTGTTTCCTTGTCGAACAAGATGGCATTTTTCATAGGCTCTTCGTCCATCCCGCAGCCTGGCCAGATCTTCATGGTTGGATTGATCTTGTGGATCATCAATGCTGATGGAGTCGGAGAGCTCCTCGAGCCGGTGCAGATTAATTCTACACCGATCACCCTGACACCTGTGACTGCAGATCTGATCTTAGAACCACCCCCGAGGTTGCCTTCATCAATAACTCGCCACTCGCTTCCTCTCTACCACAGGAGGTAGATCAACATTGATGATTTGATCGCATCAATCGATCAGGTTAGTCAGAAGCTCGCCGATTGCCTCTCCATTGCCGAATCGGCTCTGCACACTCTGGTCCAGCGCCGACTAGCCTCTGATCTAGATCTATTGGAGGCTGCTTGAAAAACTCTAGGAGTTGTGGTTCTACCCTTTGGGCTCACCAACATCGCCACCACCTTCCAACAAGCCCTAAGGGGCAAATTTGCTGCCCAGGTGGGAGACGTCCATCCTCTCACCGACCAGATCGCCGACCAGCCCCCACCGGTCGTCAACATGCTCCATGTTGGCCGATGCTCCAGAGCGTCCCTCTAGACCATCTAGGAGGAGAATTCAGACTCCGAGTCCCAGCGCTCTATGGAGACCATCGTCGAAATGACTACCAAACTACTTCTTCCCCCTCCATTCCATGGCGGCGTAATCTTCAACGTCAGCGTTGACAGCCCCCCTCGGAATGGTGAAATCGAGGAGGAACACGCCACTCGCGAGAACCGGAACATCAACCGTGCGCAGCGCCAAGCAAACGAGATTGTCCTTGCGAGGGCCGAGCAGTAGCTTGACTCGCAAGGAAGACCACTCCAACGCAACCTTGATGACGAGTTTGTCCGTGTTGACGGCCATGACATATACAAGACCCTAAGTGCCAATTTGGCCGTGGCTGCCAATGAGCTCACCCAGCTCCCACAGACACCGAAGGTCGCCGCATTGCTTAAAGCGGTGCATTGCCAGGTCAATGAGATCTGCCAGGATCAGAGACCTTCTTACTCCACAACCTCGATTCATCGATCAATCACCACAAGATCCGATCGACACCCAAGTCGCTTCACCAACCAGCACCACGATGATAGGCAACCCCTCTAGGGTAGAGCTAGGGGCAACCGCATTGAACATCACTGCCAACCCGACCAGGAGGT
This sequence comes from Miscanthus floridulus, assembly GCF_019320115.1. Taxonomy (NCBI): domain Eukaryota; kingdom Viridiplantae; phylum Streptophyta; class Magnoliopsida; order Poales; family Poaceae; genus Miscanthus; species Miscanthus floridulus. Next base: position 71,642,597 of record NC_089588.1, read on the forward strand.
CGACTAGGACATCCAAGTGCACCTCAACAATCTCTAAGATGCACGACAACATATCAATGAATGCCGCTTCGATCGCCATGAAGAAGAAGTATGCCACCGCCAGGAGTACGAGCAAGAGTACGGTAACCCAGACTCAGCTCTTGAGCCACTCACCGATGGCAACGCTGCAGATGACAGCACCGACAACCCCAAGGCCCCCTGGCATTCACAAGGGCGCTCAGAACACTTTAGTGGCCCCATGGTTTCAAAATCACTGGGGTCGAGCCCTATGAAGGATGGATGAACCCGACACAGTGGCTACAGGCTTATGCCACTATTGTCCGCATCGCCGGAGGAGACACTAGTGTCATGGCGAACTATCTTCCCATTATGCTCACGCTAGCCGCCATGAGCTAGTTTACAAGCCTTGCCCTGGACTCCATCGAATCCTGGGAAGAGCTGAAAAAAGTCTTTACCGATAATTACATGGCTATGTGTACTCGGTCGGGCACCAAGCATGATGTGAACCACATCAACTAGAAGCCATCCGAGCTCCTCCATAGCTACATCTGATGCTTTTCCGAGATGAGGAATTCTTTTCTGAGATAAGGAATTCTATTCCCAATATCACGGAAGCTGAGGTCATCACCGCCTTCATCCAAGGACTCCACCACCGTGAGCTTCGCTCCAAGTTTAACCACAAGCCGCCCATAGGGATTGGCGAGATGATCATGACCGCCAACCAGTACACCGACATCGAGGAAGCCAAGGTGCGCTTCAACGAGGATGCGGGCACTCATCGCCCAACACGCCGCTATGATGACCGCCCCAACGATCGATGCCACAACGACCGCCGCTATGACGACCGTAGTTACCATCGTGATAGTGGCCATGATCAGCCTAAAGGACCCAAGTCTGGCCAAATTGTCATCGCCGGCTAGGCCATATCATCATCGCCATCAATGAACCTCGCGCCAAGCGCAACTACGATGAGCAATACAAGAAAATCCTCAATGGCCCGTGCCCTCTCCATAAGAATGCCAAACATAAGATGAAGAACTGCCTCGGCTTGGCTAAGGAGTTCTAGGACAAAAAGCTGGATGACGACACCAATGATAGAGCCGGAGGCCGCCGACCACCTAGGGGCAATGACAATGCCTTCTAGGACCACGACAAGGTGGTCGCCACCATCTTCAGGGGCCTCACCTCCACCGAGAGCAGAAGAGAATAGAAGCTCGCCGCCCGACGGGTGCTCGCCGTCACTACGGAAGACGCCGCCGTCAACCCCAGCTATCGTCCAAGGTCCAAGGTCCCAATCACCTTTAGCAGGGCTGACCAGTGGGTGGACATCCCTTACACAGGGCATTTCCCCTTGTCCTCGATGCAACCGTACAGAAGGTGCTTTTTAGAAAAGTGCTCGTCGATGGTGGGAGCGCTCTGAATCTCCTCTTCGTCGGAACCCTAAAGGAGTTGGGCCTCAGGATGACAGATCTCACACCCTTAGACTCCTTCTGGGGTGTGGTACCTAGCAGGGCATCCAAACCACTTGGAGAGATCACCCTACTAGTATAGTTTGGCACAGCAAGCAACTACCGCATCGAGCACATCAACTTCTACGTCGCCGATTTCAACACTGCCTACCACGCCATACTTGGTCGGCCAGCTCTGGCCAAGTTCATGGTTGTACCGCACTACACGTATCTAGTGCTGAAGATGCCTTCGCCTGCAGGAGTCCTGTCCCTATGGGCCAACCTCTCCATCACCTACGCCTGTGAAACAGAGAGTCTCGCCCTCACCGAAGCCATCGACCTCTCCATCCAGATTGCCAGCGTGGTCACCGAAGCCAAGATGATGCCCGCCAATGACATGGAGATCCCAGAGCTAGAGCCTCTTTGTGCCTCCGCTAAGTCCAAGGAAATAAAGGAGGTCAGCCTCAGCCTCGACGACCCCTCCAAGGCCATGAAGATTGGGGCTCACCTTGACCCCAAATATGATAGCACGCTCATCTCCTTTCTACATGCCAACACCGATGTGTTTGCTTGGAACCCGATAGACATGTCAGGGGTACCATAGGAGAAGATCGAGCATTCCTTGAATGTCTCGCCGACCGCCAAACTAATCAAGCAAAAACTCTGCCAATTCACGCTAGACAAGAAGGAGGCTATTAGGGTAGAAATAAAACGGCTCTTAGCTACTGGATTCCTAAAAGAAGTGTATCATCCTGAGTGGTTAGCAAACCCTGTTCTCATTCAAAAAAAGAATAAAGAATGGAGAATGTGCGTTGAATACACTAATCTTAACAAACACTACCCTAAAGACCCCTTCGGTCTGCCTCGGATAGATGAGGTTGTAGACTCCACCGCCGGCTGCGAACTGCTCTCCTTCCTCGATTGTTATTCCGGCTATCACCAGATCTCCCTCAAGGAAGAAGACCAGACCAAGATGTCATTCATCACGCCCTTCGGTGCATACTGCTACACCACCATGTCCTTCGGACTCAAGAACGCTGAGGCAACTTATCAAAGGGCTATCTAGATGTGCCTCAATCAACAGATTGGACGCAACATCGAAGCTTACATCAATGATATGGTCATCAAGTCCAAGACCACCGATGATCTTATCGCTGACCTCGAAGAAACATTCACCAACCTTAAAAGGTACTGATGGAAGTTGAACTCTTCAAAGTGCATCTTTGGAGTTCCATCTGGTATACTCCTAGGCTACATCGTTAGCGCATGAGGCATTGAGCCCAATCCTAACAAGGTTTCCGCCATCACCAACATGAAATGGCCAACATGCATCAAGGATATACAGAAGCTTATAGGCTGCATGGCTGCTTTAAGCCGCTTCATATCATGCCTCAGTGAAAAAGGGCTACCGTTCTTCAAACTCCTCAAGGCCTCCGAGCGCTTTTCCTGGTCAGAGGAGGCAGACACAGCTTTCGAGCAGCTCAAGTTGTTCCTAACAAAGCCTCCAATCATGATGGCACCATGGCCAGACAAAACTCTTTTAATCTACATCATTGCTACTTCTTGCGTCATCAGCACAGCCATAGTGGTAGAACGCGAGGAGGTCAGGCACACCTATAAGGTGCAACGTCCGATATACTTCATCAGCGAGGTTCTCAACGAACCCAAGACTCATTATCCTCAGGTCCAGAAGCTGCTATACACCATCCTAATCATGTCACACAAGCTCTGCCACTACTTTGAGTATTACAAGATTGCCGTGGTCACCGAGTTCCCTTTGGGGGACATTCTCCGCAACAAAGAGGCCAACGGCCATATCATCAAGTGGGCTGTCGAGCTCGACACTTACTCCATTGAATTTAGAAGCAGGCTTACCATCAAGTCTTAGGCTCTTGCTGATTTCATCGCTGAGTGGACCGAGATCCAAGAGCCTATCACCGCCACCTACCTCGAGCACTGGGTGATGTATTTCGATGGAGCCCTTAACATTAACGGTGCTAGTGCGGGCATTCTATTCATTATGCCGATCAAGGATAAGCTCTAATACGTTCTTTGGATACACTTTCCGGCCTCCAACAACGCCATCGAATATGAAGCATGTCTCCATGGACTTCGTATAACCATTGAGCTCAGCGTCAAATGCCTCATGGTATATGGGGACTCCGCGTTGGTCATCAACCAGCTCAACAAAGACTAGTCTTGCTCCAGCGAGAAGATGGATGCATATTGCGCCAAAATCAGGAAGCTTGAAGGGAAGTTCTATGGTATCGAGTACCATCACGTGGTACACGATCAAAATTAGCTCGCCGATCATCTATCCAAGCTAGGCTCCTCTCGCGCCATGATTCCACTGGGGGTCTTCATTCAAGATCTTCTAGCACCATCCATTAAGGAAGATAAGGAAATCCAGGAAGTTCCTCCCGCCGAGCAGTTGGTACTTACGGTACCTTCGCCGGCCGCTGATTGGAGGGAATAGTTCATCAAGTACCTCTCCAGTGCCGAAGTACCCACCAATAAGACTAAAACTGAACGCCTAATCCATCGAAGCAAGCATTACATGCAAGTGGATGGCAACTCGATGAGAAAATGTGCCGAGGAAGGGATATTGCAAAAATACATCACCCAAGAAGATGGAGTGAAGCTACTTCTCAAAATTCACTCTGGTTCCTGCGGTAATCACGCAGCTTCGAGAACACTGGTCGACCAAAACTTTTCGTGCTAGTTTTTATTGGCCCATGGCCATCTCCAATGCAGAAGACCTCGTCCGATGTAACACCTCAGGTGTTAGCCTTGCATAACTTGACTCGCATAGCATGAGCATGATCATAAAGCATTCATAAACAAGCATTTGACATTTGAAACATTCAATTGAAACATATACAACATTCTTATTATTTCATGTTTCCATGTGTATATGCAAATGATCATGAATGAAAACATGTACTTGGTAGATGTGAGTCACAAAAATATGTAACCACACTTGGGTTAGCAATTAGAACATTGTTCATGAAAGTCACTTTTCTTAATCAAGCCTTTAAGGCATGTTTCATGTGTTTGCCCTAACTAGCTCTATGAGTGACTACTACATAAAATGATTGAGTGACCTTGCAAATTGCTTAAACATGCTTAGGATATCATTATGAACAACTTTGGTATTTAGGGCTAGGGCTAATTTGGTCATTTAGTCATGGTTTGAGTATGTATCATGATTTCAAGGTGACATGTTTGACTAAAGTTGAACTAGGTGCTAGAGACCTTGCATGGAGGAGTTCACTAAAGCAAAGTTGTAGTGTTTGACATAAGGAACAACTTTTATTTTTAGGTCATGGACTGATTTAGCTCCTAACATGTGTGAATTTGGATTTCAAAAATCAGAGAAATCAACCCTTTCAACACTTAGCAAATTTTGCTAAGTCATGAACACTGATAGCCTGACAAGCCGACCTTGAGCATGATTTTTCTCTGTTTCTATTGCGAATTAGAACAAGTGCCTTGAACAAGAAGTGTAGCTGGTACATAGGTCTACAAATTCGGTTTAGGATGCTTGCACAATGGAGCCACGGATTTTTAGTAAAATTGTTTGCGAAACTCGTCGTTAGGCTCGGCATGTCGCGACTGAATGAACTGAATCAAGCCATCAGTGGCCGACCATCGGCAGAGCACGCGCGCCGTGTGTCCGTGGCGACGGCCGCGCGTCGCCAACGCCCTGATCGCGTAGGCCACGACGCGCCTGGGCGCGGCCTTAACCCCGCCAGCGTCTGCCCGAGCCATCCCGCGCCCCCATTTGCTTCGCCTCGACCTCTCTTCCTCGCCACAGTAGCAACCGAGCTCCCGTAGCTTCGCCGTCGCCATAACCAAGCGCAAGCTCGCGTCTAGCCACTCCATCACCACCGCAGCACTCCATCGCCACCCCAGCAGCGCACTGCCTCCTCCCGTGCCCGCTGACAGCGCTTGGTAAGCCACCGCAACGCATGTGAGCTCACTGGAGTTCCGCCGCGAGCCCCGTCTCCGAGGCCACGTCGCCACCGTCCACCCTAGGCCGTGTTAGGGCGCTAGATAGCTCCGCCGCAGCTCGGTGATGCTCGGCACAGCGTTCGTGTGAGCCACCGTAGCCCCCATCGGCGTACCACCGTTGTCCAGCTCCGTCGTGCCACCATGAGCGCCGTCGCCATGCGTAGCCCTGACGAGAGGTCCCACCGAGTGGCTCAGTAGATTCGCTAGGTCACGTAGATCGCGTAGTGAAGATGTCACCGCTGGCAAACTCGCCGCCATCGAGTTCTAGCCGCGTTAGTCGAGCAGCGCCGCTGTGCTCTGCTGTGTCTCGCTGACCAGTGGGTCCCGCTTGTCAGCGACACAAGAAGAGAAAGCTAGTTCAATTTTTACAGATTTAAATCCTGATTTCATGTGTTTTGTTATTTTTGTATCGTCAGTTTGGTAGCTCCTAAATTTGTGAAATAAATTTTGTAGTGTTCATTAGGAAGTGTAGTATTTAGGAAAAATATGTTCTTGACTTGTACAGTAGAAATTTTTGAAGAATTAAATAGGGATTTGAAATGTGCTTTTGAATGCATTCAAATTTGTTTATTTTATGTCTAGAGTTCCTGTGATCCAAAAATTATGAAATTGTTGTGGTAAGCTATTCTTGTCATGTATGAGCTCTGGTAAAAATTTGAGGACCAGTGCATGTGTAGATTTATAGTTATAGATTTTTCTTTTATGAATAGTTAATCCTTGCATGAATTTTTATAAATTAATTATGAGTCCAAAATTCATGAAATTTGTTGGAGGTAATCCTAGTACCATATGGATGCTAAGAAAAATAGGAAATCTATTGCTTGACACTTTGCAATAGGGTTTTCCATTTATGCTATTTTAAGCCTTCCTTCCTTGTCATTTTTGTATAGGATGTTATACTTAGTAAAATGACATGAAATTTTAATAGTAGTCCTTTGATAGCATTAGTAAGGCACTGTAAATTTCTGAGAATTTATGAAGTATATCTGATATATGTTTATTATTTAACCTAGATATCTAAATAAAATAATAAAGGCAATTAAATAAATAGTTTGGGCTTCACCATTATATTATCTTAAATATATTTGGTATGCTTAAACTGCTGGTAGATTCTATGTTGTCAAATTTTGAATGATTACATGAAGTAGAAGTATTATTACTTTATATTGCATATTAAATAGTTTCTGGACTGATTCTAGAGTTTGATGAGTTGCATGTTGAAACTGATGTGTACTGTAAAAATGGTTAATAACAAAGTTGTAGAGAATTTGATAAGCTTTCCAGAAAGTCTAGGATCACTATTTTTGGATCAGTAGAACTTCAGTTATGAGTGAAACAAGTAGCTACTATTTGTGGCATAGTCGATGCATTGTAGAAGTAGTTAAGTAATAATCGAGAAGAGATATGCACCTACTCAATAAACATGATGCACTTGTTAACATTTATGCATTCATAATACTTATGCCATACTCATGCATCTAGGATCGGAGGAAGAGATCACGTTGCTAGAATTCGAAGAAGCAGAGGAAGGGAACCGGCAGGAGGATCCGCAAGCCGTAGCTCCCGAAGGCGTGGAGTAGAACCCTAAAGAGCTTCCGGAGTGTCCTGACCACCGCCCTACTTCCTTTCTGTGAGGCAAGCCCCGGAGCATTATAAGTCTCCCAGTAATTTACAAATGGTTACTTACGTATTTATGGTTGATGCATTAGGTTATAAGAGTTGAATGAAACCACTTGATGCATGTACATTCCTTGTCCAGATATTACACCTTTAACTGGTATAGGTCTAGGATCGAATAAATGCTTAGCCATGCTTAGACCGGTAGAAGTCGGGTGATGTCCTGTCACCTGCGAGATATAGGTGGATATCGGAGCACGGTTGGCTATATCTGCCATCGTGGAACAGAACCATGAGGTAAAAGTAAATCAAGACCGGATGGGAGGTCGATAGAGAAGCAACAAGACATGGAGGTCTTGGGTGTGGATCTATCCCTGTCTGTGTCAATCAAGGACCATACCATTATTGGAACTTCTGATAAGATTGAACGCATGCCTCTCACTTAGCTGGCCAGATAACTCGTTCCGACCGCGAAGCCGAGTAATTCAACTCAGGTCGGGAATCGTTCTGTTGTGCGCTCCTTCCGGGGAACGATCAGACTGAGCCCAAGGGCAGGCTTGGCCTGAGCATCCTGGCATCTGGTGTTCTAGATTGTGCAGCGCAGTACGGACCCGTGAAATATGTACTAGAGTTGTACCAAAGGTGACCTAAGGCTATCGTGGCTGGTAGACCTAGGTTTGTGTTAGAAATAAATTCCCAGCTGGTTGAAATCGATTCGAATCGCCGTCTCTCCCAGATAGTGAGAAACTTGACTAGCTCCAACATCATAGTAACTGTGTTATGAAACATGATGGTTTGGATGATTATGGAATTACAACACCTGCAATGGTTACTATTGTATGCTTCTAAATGATATACCACATGTTTGGCACAGGATAGTTGCTAATCTAGAAATGGATAGTTATAGTTAACTTGATAAAGAAATTGTAACTGTACCATGACTCAATTGCTTTTATGCAAAAATGTTGTCGAGTTATGTCCATTTATACAGCCTTGCATAATCCTTGGAGTCATTTTATTTCTGGTTCATGACGGGTAAGTCTAGCTGAGTACCTTCTCGTACTCAGGGTTTATTTTTCCATTGTTGCAGATGGCACTGTGTATCATGGGTATTGCAAGAGTTGCTTCTATCCCGCTGTGGATGAGGAGTAAGCCTTGGGCAGGCTTCTTTAGTAATTCCTATCTTTGCTTTTGTGGACCGTGATCTTATTTGGCACTGTATTAAACTATGTTGGAAACTTTATTTTGAACTTATTTGCTTCCGCTTTATTTATCAACTCGGTTTGTAATAACTTTTATTCGTACTCTGATGATGAAAAGTATCTATGAACTTTATGTAATATGTGGCATGTATGTTGAATCCTATACGATCTTGGTTGTTGTAAATTGTTTATCGAGACCCGTCGTGGTACTCGACGGACTACCGGGTTTATATGGGTTCAAGTATAACAGTGCGACCGCTTGCGGATTGCCATTGTACTTGTATTCTTATAAATTGGTCGGTTGTGCGACAGCTGGTATCGGAGCAAGATTCAACGTTAATTGTCACAAGTGTATTTAAAACAAAAGTTTTTGTTTTCCAAAAACCCTTCTCTAGCAACTATTAGTTATATAATAGGTATTTGAAATCTAAAGTGTGTGAACGATCACTTTCCTTATGCCCAAATTAAGGACTATTAGGTGGCTATTTAAGTACTAACATGGGGGTTTTTACTTCGTCGTCCATACGGCGTGCTATTGTATGGATGCCATTCACTTGAGTGGTAATGTATGGATCAAATGCCTCTACGCCAAGGTAAGATGATGAGTGTATGACCGCAAGATGTGAGAGTGCGGTCGGGAAGAGTTAGCTTTGGTACGACTATGTATGCATGCTTGCATGTGTATATGGTACGTATTTAATTGTGGGTTTAAATTATTGTCAGTAGATTGATACAGAAGTATATGTATGGGTATACATATATGAAAGTATTTACAATTACATTCTGTATATTTCATTATGGGTTTAGGGCTGAAATGAAATTTTATGCAGGTACACTAATAACGAAACGTGTAGCTCGGCTAGTTACGCTAATTATGAGAGAATGTATGTATGCCACCGTGTCTACCGTTATAAACAAATTTTTCCTAAGTTTGTGAGGACGTACGGAACGAACATGCATCATGTTAAATTACCATTCACATAATTACATTGTTCCTCCCCTTATAGAATTCTTACTCGGTTATGTAACTCTTATCCATTATGGCATTGTCTCACCAAGGGGTACATGTTAATGGTGCAGATGGCACGCACCAAGCAGACTGCTCGCAAGTCCACCGGAGGCAGAGCTCCTAGCCATCAGCTTGCTCCACGTACCCATCAACGTCATATGTTCCTTGGAGAGTTTGGGATGCCTACACTCTTGTGGAGAGTGCTCAGCTATGTAGGCTATCCTGGTGGAATGGAACCCCGCTACTTCTGGGTGAATGAGCGGTTGGGAGAAGGTCTCTTAGTTACTGTGGAGGCCGTTGTTCGTTCCCAAGGTGACGATTCTGAGTGGACAGGTTGGTGTTATGAGTCAACTGGTAGGACTACTGAAGAAGCAGCTGGCAGGGCAGCCTTTGGGATCCTGAGAGATATCATGGATCGTTTTCCTCAGGAGCTGGCAGCCGCTTTGGTTGGAGTTTTTCCAAGGGGCAATCCCTCCACTGACTCATGGCAGCAGGCAAGAGGAAGACCCTTGGAGATTGGCGCAGTAGAAGGGTAGAACAGTGATAACCCTGCCATGAGCGCCATGTTCGCAATGATGAGAGTGTTAGATGGAGTTGAAGGTAGCCTCAGACGTGTGTCTGGTGCTCTTGGTCATGCCCACGAGGATCGACGTCAGCTTTAGAGGGAGCACAACACCGAGATTGAGAGGCTCACTGAAGAGATGACTCGGTTAACTCACCAGTGAAATACAGCTTGGTCTAGGGAAGATGTCCTGAGAGCTTGACAGTTTGAGCTGGGATAGCAGCTGGCCAATGCGGAAGAATACAACGATAATCTACATGAAGAGGTTCATCTACTAAACAATCAGCTCCACCCTTATGTCCCACCTGGAGCTGCAGAAATGGATTTAGAAGGGTACAAGGAAGAAGAAGAAGAAGTAGAGCCTGAAGAAGAAGTGGAACCTGAGGAAGGAGATGATTCTGTGTCTGACCTCGATAGTGATCATAGTGAGGATTAGATCGCTTAGCACTTAGTGGAAGGACTAATGTATCACCTTTATTCATGTAATGGACCTGTAGTTCGAATTTGGCATTAGTAACCAGACTATCATGTAATGTTGATTAAGTGCACGTTTGGTTGAACATCAATGCAATTCCAGTCCTTTGTCGGTAATTACAATTGAAATTGCATGCGTTATGAGCGCGATAAGTGGTCAAATTGGTGATGTCATGTTGCGAGAATGAATTGTTATGCCTCTATTTTTATTGTGCTTTTGAGAATTTTCTCCAGTAATTTTAGTTTGGCATGAGTACCTAATTCATCTGCAATCTCTTGACATCCACCAATAATCGCTTATTGTTGCAACTTCGTAGATGACGCGCACCCGTGCTAGAGCTGGTGGCAGCCAGGATGGCAACCAGGATGACTTGCCGCCCCCACCGCCGCCGTCTGCTCAGGAATTCTTTATCCAATTCCTGGGTAGCCAGAGGACAATGGAAGAAGCTTTGTGCCTTATCGCGCAAAACACTGCTCGTGGCCACCCACATCAACCAGGGGCCAAGCCAAATCAGCACAGTACATTCAAGGAGTTTCTGGACACAAAGCCTCCGACCTTCAAGGTGGCTGAGGAACCACTGTAGGCCGATGAGTGGCTGAATACCATTGAGCAGAAATTCTGTCTGTTGAGGGTCACGAAGCATCTGAAAGCAGAGTATGCTTCTCATCAATTGCAAGGACCAGCAGGGATCTGGTGGACACACTTCCTGTCGTCTCTACCTGCTAATGCGCGAGTGACCTGGGAACAGTTTAAGCTAGCTTTTAGGGGACACCATATTCCCCCAGGCCTGATGCACATGAAAGCAGCCGAATTTATGAGGCTCACTCAAGGGACAAAGTCACTCACAGAATATATGCACGCATTCAACAACTTGTCAAGATATGCTCCAAGTTTCGTGGATACTGAGGAGAAAAAGATAGAGAGTTTCAAGCGAGGTTTGGGTACCAAACTGATGAAGACTATGGCTAATTCTCGATGTGCCACGTACAATGAGTTTATTAGTGATGCCTTGACCCAAGAAAACCACAACAACATGCATGCAGTTGCTAAGGGTCGCAAGAGGGCATATGAGGCCAGTGCATCCGGATCTTTCTAGTCAAAAGCACCTATCACAGCTAGGCCACAATTCCATCCACCTGCACCCAAGTTTAGGCCTCCACCACCGAAAGCTCAGAATAATAGGCCACAGAAACCATTCCGTAAGGCGTTCACTATTGCCTTACCAAAAGGAAATGGCAATCAGGACAGCTCCACCGGATTCAGAAGTAATCAACCATGTTTCAACTGCAACCAACTGGGTCATTGGTCCAAGGAATGCCCCCACCCCAAGAGGAATAGCAACCAGAATCAGAATAATCAGAGACAGGCGAATGCCAGGGCACATCAGGGACAAGTGCATTATACCGCTGTGGAGGAAGTGCCCGCCAGAGAAGTTGTCACGGCTGGTATGTTTCTCGTCAACAAGCATCCCGCTGTTGTTTTATTTGATTTAGGAGCTTCTCATTCATTTATGAGTCAAGCATTTGCATCTAGACATGATCAAGAAATAATAGAAGTAAGTAAAGGGGGTTTTAACATAAGTTTAGCAGGGGGAACTGTTGCTACCAAAAAGATAGTCAAAAATGTACTCATCTCAATACAAGGGAGGGAGTACACAACAGATTTGATAATATTGCCGGGGTTGTCGATAAGTGTAATCTTAGGCATGAATTGGATGAAGTATCACGGTGCTCTTATTGACACTAGCACCCACACTATTATGTTGAGAGAACCCATGGGAGGGAATGCTTTTCTAGTCCCACTCTCCCATGATTTCGAACCCCAACATTTAGCCTATGCTATCCAAACCACCACAGTATGTGATATCCCCGTGGTTTGTGAGTTTCCGGATGTATTTCCAGAGGAATTATCAGGTCTACCACCGGATAGGGACATGGAATTTAAGATTGAATTAGTGCCAGGTACCGCACCCATATCCAGAAGGCCCTATAGAATGCCACCCAATGAGTTAGCAGAACTTAAGGTTCAATTGCAAGATCTATTGGACAAGGGTCTTATCCAACCTAGCTCATCTCCGTGGGGATGTCCAGCCTTGTTTGTGAAAAAGAAGGATAAGTCACTGAGAATGTGTGTAGATTACAGACCACTCAATGCTGTGACCATCAAGAACAAATATCCGTTGCCCCACATAGACATCTTGTTCGATCAGCTAGCGAAGGCAAAAGTATTCTCCAAAATTGATTTGAGATTAGGTTACCATCAGATAAAGATCAGACCGGAGGATATACCTAAAACTGCTTTCTCTACTAGGTACGGCTTATACGAGTATTTGGTTATGTCTTTCGGACTAACAAATGCTCCAGCCTATTTCATGTACCTGATGAACTCGGTATTCATGCCCGAACTCGATAAGTTCGTGGTCATGTTTATGGACGACATATTGATTTATTCAGAAAATGAGTCAGATCATGAAGAGCATCTAAGCATTGTCCTATCCAGACTGAGGGAGCATAAACTATATGCCAAGTTTAGCAAATGTGAATTTTGGATGAGCAAAGTACCTTTCTTAGGTCACATTTTATCAAGAGATGGAATCTCAGTAGACCCATCCAAAGTACAAGAGGTCATGGATTGGAAAGCTCCAACTTCGGTTCACGAAGTTCGGAGTTTTCTAGGGTTAGCAGGATACTATCGTCAGTTTATTCTAGATTTCTCAAAGATAGCTAAGCCTATGACCAGACTACTTCAGAAAGATGAGAAGTACCAATGGACACTAGAATGTGAAGCAGCTTTTCACACCCTCAGAACTTTGTTGACTACAGCGCCTGTGCTAGCACAACCAGACATTGAAAAGCCTTTTGATGTATTTTGTGATGCATCAGGAATAGGTTTGGGATGTGTGCTTATGCAAGAAGGGAGAGTTATTGCATATGCTTCTCGGCAATTGAGAAAACATGAAGTCAACTACCCCACACATGATCTGGAACTTGCAGCCATTGTCCATGCATTAAAGATATGGAGACATTACTTGTTGGGCAATGTATGTCATATCTATACTGATCACAAAAGTCTCAAGTATATCTTTACCCAGCCTGAGCTGAACATGAGACAACGAAGATGGTTAGAATTGATTAAGGACTACAATTTAGAAGTGCATTACCATCCGGGTAAAGCTAATGTAGTAGCTGATGCACTCAGTCGGAAGTCCCATTACAACACTGTGGAAGCATTGTTGGAAGATGGATTCAACTTGTTACATCCTGCTATACTACACAATATCACAATCAGTTGTTCACTTGAGGGCAAAATCATAGAGCTACAGCAGACAGATGTAGGAATAAGTCACATCAAGAGGAAAATGCAAGAGCAAGAAACCAAACATTTTAGATTGGACGAAAGAGGTGTATTATGGTTTGAGGACCGGTTAGTGGTACCAAAAGACCGTGAACTAAGGACTCAAATTTTAGATGAAGCTCACTCATCCAAATTGTCTATCCATCCGAGTAGTAGTAAAATGTATCAAGATTTAAGAACCCGTTTTTGGTGGACTAAGATGAAGAAAGAGATCGCAGCCTATGTTGCTAGGTGTGATAACTGCAGTAGAGTGAAAGCCGTCTATATGAAAACTGCTGGATTACTTCAGCCATTGCCGATTCCAAGATGGAAATGGGAGGAAATTAGCATGGACTTTATCACAGGCCTTCCAACGATGCCACAAGGTCATGATTCAATATGGGTTATTGTTGATCGTCTCACCAAGTCAGCACATTTTGTACCAGTTCAAACAACATATCACATGGGGAAATACTCTAAGTTATATGTTTCCCAGATCGTGAGACTACATGGAGTACCCAGGACCATAATCTCAGATCGAGGACTATAGTTCATAGCTCGTTTCTGGGAGCACTTACACCAAGCTTTGGGAACCAAGCTAATCAGAAGTTCAGCTTATCATCCGCAAACTTCAGGACAGATAGAGCGAGTGAACCAAATCCTAGAAGATTTACTTAGAGCTTGTGTCATATCTTCAAAAGGTTCATGGGAGAAATGGTTACCTTTAGCTGAATTCTCCTATAACAACAGTTATCAAGTGAGTATCAAAATGGCTCCATTTGAAGCCTTGTATGGCAGAAAGTGCAGAACTCCATTGAATTGGATTGAGCCTGGTGAAAGGAGATACTTTGGTATTGATTTTGTCAATGAAGCCGAAGAGCAAGTACGTATCATCCAACAACATATGAAGGCAGCTCAATCAAGACAGAAGAGTTATGCCGATAGAAGAAGACCACTAACTTTTGAAGTGAGTGACTATGTATACTTGAGAGTATCACCCATGAAAGGTGTGAAAAGATTTGGGATGAAAAAGAAGCTTTCACCAAGATATGTAGGGCCATACAAAATTTTGGAACGAAAAGGGAAGGTTGCGTATAAGTTACAACTTCCACCAGAGATGAGTGCAATCTTTGATGTGTTCCATGTTTCTCAGCTAAAGAAATGTCTTCGAGTACCGGAAGAAGCTATTGCACCCACCAACGTGCAGCTCCAATCGGATTTGACCTATGAAGAAAAGCCAATTTGAGTATTAGAAGAGATGGAGAGAGTGACAAGGAGTAAGATTATTAAGTTCTATAAGGTGGTGTGGAACAATCATAGTGAACAAGATGCTATGTGGGAAAGAGAAGATTATCTACGAGAAGTTTATCCCGCCTTTTTCCAAGAATGGTAGGTCTTGCAAATCTCAGGATGAGATTTTTATAAGGGGGAGGCACTGTAACACCTCGGGTGTTAGCCTTGCATAACTTGACTCACATAGCATGAGCATGATCATAAAGCATTCATAAACAAGCATTTGACATTTGAAACATTCAATTGAAACATATACAACATTCTTATTATTTCATGTTTCCATATGTATATGCAAATGATCATGAATGAAAACATGTACTTGGTAGATGTGAGCCACAAAAACATGTAACCACACTTGGGTTACCAATTAGAACATTGTTCATGAAAGTCACTTTTCTTAATCAAGCCTTTAAGGCATGTTTCATGTGTTTGCCCTAACTAGCTCTATGAGTGACTACTACATAAAATGATTGAGTGACCTTGCAAATTGCTTAAACATGCTTAGGATATCATTGTGAACAACTTTGGTATTTAGGGCTAGGGCTAATTTGGTCATTTAGTCATGGTTTGAGTATGTATCATGATTTCAAAGTGACATGTTTGACTAAAGTTGAACTAGGTGCTAGAGACCTTGCATGGAGGAGTTCACTAAAGCAAAGTTGTAGTGTTTGACATAAGGAACAACTTTTATTTTTAGGTCATGTACTGATTTAGCTCCTAACATGTGTGAATTTGGATTTCAAAAATCAGAGAAATCAACCCTTTCAACACTTAGCAAATTTTGCTAAGTCATGAACACTGACAGCCTGATAAGCCGACCTTGAGCATGATTTTTCTCTATTTCTATTGCGAATTAGAACAAGTGCCTTGAACAAGAAGTGTAGCTGGTACATAGGTCTACAAATTCGGTTTAGGATGCTTGCACAACGGAGCCACGGATTTTTAGTAAAATCGTTTGCAAAACTCGTCGTCAGGCTCGGCATATCGCGACTGAACGAACTGAATCAAGCCATCAGTGGCCGACCACCAGCAGAGCACGCGCGCCGCGTGTCCGTGGCGATGGCCGCGCGTCGCCAACGCCCTGATCGCGCAGGCACAACACGCCTGGGCGTGGCCTTAACCCCGCCAGCGTCTGCCCGAGCCATCCCGCACCCCCATTTGCTTCGCCTTGGCCTCTCTTCCTCGCCGCAGCAGCAACCGAGCTCCCGCAGCTCCGCCGTCGCCATAACCATGCGCAAGCTCATGTCTAGCCACTCCATCACCACCGCAGCACTCCATCGCCACCCCAGCAGCACACTGCCTCCTCCCGTGCCCGCTGACAGCGCTTGGTAAGCCACCGCAACGCATGCGAGCTCGCCGGAGTTCCGCCGCGAGCCCTGTCTCTGAGGCCACGTCGCCACCGTCCACCCCCAGGCCGCGTTAGGGCGCTAGATAGCTCCACCGCAGCTCGGTGATGCTCGACGCAGCGTTCGTGCAAGCCACCGTAGCCCCCATCGGCGTACCGCCATTGTCCAGCTCTGCCGTGCCGCCATGAGTGCCGCCGCCGTGCATAGCCCCGACGAGAGGTCCCACCGAGTGGCTCAGTAGATTCGCTAGGTCACGTAGATCGCGTAGTGAAGATGTCACTGCCGGTGAACTCGCCACCGTCGAGTTCTAGCCACGTCAGTCGAGCAGCGCCGCCGTGCTCTGCTGTGTCTCGCTGACCAGTGGGTCCCGCTTGTCAGCGACACAAGAAGAGAAAGCTAGTTCAATTTTTACAGATTTAAATCCTGATTTCATGTGTTTTGTTATTTTTGTATCTTCAGTTTGGTAGCTCCTAAATTTGTAAAATAAATTTTGTAGTGTTTATTAGGAAGTGTAGTATATAGGAAAAATATGTTCTTCACTTGTACAGTAGAAATTTTTGAAGAATTAAATAGGGATTTGAAATGTGCTTTTGAATGCATTCAAATTTGTTTATTTTATATCTAGAGTTCCTGTGCTCCAAAAATTATGAAATTTTTGTGGTAAGCTATTCTTATCATGTATGAGCTCTGGTAAAAATTTGAGGACCAGTGCATGTGTAGATTTATAGTTATAGATTTTTCTTTTATGAATAGTTAATCCTTGCATGAATTTTTATAAATTAATTATGAGTCCAAAATTCATGAAATTTGTTGGAGGTAATCCTAGTACCATATGGATGCTAAGAAAAATAGGAAATCTATTGCTTGACACTTTTCAATAGGGTTTTCCATTTATGCTATTTTAAGCCTTGCTTCCTTGTCATTTTTGTATAGGATGTTCTACTTAGTAAAATGACATGAAATTTTAATAGTAGTCCTTTGATAGCATTAGTAAGGCACTGTAAATTTCTGAGAAATATGAAGTATATCTGATATATGTTTATTATTTAACCTAGATATCTAAATAAAATAATAAAGGCAATTAAATAAATAGTTTGGGCTTCACCATTATATTATCTTAAATATATTTGGTATGCTTAAACTGCTGGTAGATTCTATGTTGTCAAATTTTGAAGATTACATGAAGTAGAAGTATTATTACTTTATATTGCATATTAAATAGTTTCCGGACTGATTCTAGAGTTTGATGAGTTACATGTTGAAACTGATGTGTACTATAAAATGGTTAATAACAAAGTTGTAGAGAATTTGATAAGCTTTCCAGAAAGTCTAGGATCACTGTTTTTGGATTAGTAGAACTTCAGTTATGAGTGAAACAAGTAGCTACTGTTTGTGGCATAGTCGATGCATTGTAGTAGTTAAGTAATAATCGAGAAGAGATATGCACCTACTCAATAAACATGATGCACTTGTTAACATTTATGCATTCGTAATACTTATGCCATACTCATGCATCTAGGATCGTAGGAAGAGATCATATTGCTGGAATTCGAAGAAGCAGAGGAAGGGAACCGGCAGGAGGATCCGCAAGACGTAGCTCCCGAAGGCGTGGAGCAGAACCCTGAAGAGCTTTCAGAGTGTCCTGACCACCGCCCTACTTCCTTTCTACGAGGCAAGCCTTAGAATTCATGACTTTTCCAGGTTAGGAAATCCATGGGGATATCAATAACCCATTTAGTTATTTATGAAGGGTTTTCCATCCCTGGGCCTGCCTTCTCCTTGCTTCCAAATTATAGGCCTTAGTTCAAGCAGCCGCAGATGCGGTCACAAAAAAAAGGTAGATGCAGCGCAACAAGCTACAGTGAGCAGGTTTATTTTTTGGTAATTTAGGTGTCAAGTTCATGGATCATTTATTTATTTATTATCATCCTCTTTTAGTTTTATGTTTATTTATACATGTAGAGATTATGAAAAACCAAAAAGGCAACAACTAACTCATCAAATATATAAATAGGTGCACACGAGAAAAATAAAAAGATGGATATTAGATAAGTAAGATTTTGTTGAAATCATTTCCTAATAAAACACAGAATAAATTCCGGTCTCTGCTGAGCAGACGGGACGATCTGCCCACCCAAAAATTTGATTTCGCACTGCGCCGAGCAGTCCTGCCAACACGCATCGAAAATTAGATGTCTCTCTTTTGCCCTCCACGTGGAAAATAGGTTTACCACGCCATCAATTTCAGACAAGGGCATTTGTGGTATTGTGTTGGCCATAAAAGCGCAAAGAGTCACCGTCTCCGCCTCCATCTCCATTCTCTAGCTGTACCATCTCTCCTCCATCTCCAAATTAGAGTCCCATGGCCTCCCTCTCCACTCTCCAGCCACCTCCTCTACCACCCTGCTTTGGACCCTAGGCACCATTGACACAGTAGCTCAACTCTCTCTCCACTCTCCAACCGCACCCTCTCTCATACATTTTTTAACCCTAGCCGGAGCCAGATCCCCTTTGATTCATCAACAACAGGTCAGCTGACGGCGGAAAGATCACCTCAACGATGGTACAAGCCGGATCTAGATCCCTTACCTCAGCACCTACCATGGTCGATGGATCTGAACCCTAGCTGGAGCCAGATCTAGTACCCCTTCGTCAACACCAGCCGCATCAGCTCCGCGACCACAATGACAAGACCAGATCTAAACACGGACACAGAGGAAGAGGTACCCAAATTCCTTTTATGATGTGTGCTCTACTGTAGTGGTTGAACCAAGGATATATAGATAGAGATGGAGTTACATATTTCTTCTAGTTGAGTGTAGCTGACATGTGCTTTATTAGATTAATGACTTCCATATAAGCTGTAGTTACTAGTTAGGTGCTTATTTGCATACTCTTGCTCTGTTGTGTTGACATTCCATAGAAGCTTTAGTTAATAAATGCCTTTATAATCTAGAAAGATAGAAGAACTTAGAATATGTGTGGGCCCAAAACCTGTGTCCCCAAAGGCAAAAAAAAGTCAAGCACACAGGGTAGACACGGTGAAGATTTGGAATATATCCCTGAACTAGGGGATGTAGTTGAGGAATTTGATAATACAGATGAAACAGATTCAGATTTAGAAGATGAGCTAGTACCCCGAGCAATTGAGGTGCTTGTTCCATCTTGTATTTAGTTCGGAGAAGGGGGTGTAGGTAGCAATGCAATGCTTTACTATTTGAATAGCAATGCAGTTTGTACATGCTTGCTACTTAAGTTTGTATTTCTAATTTTAGTGTCTGGATCGAAGCCATAGAGGAGGCTCTGCCAGCAGGACAAAAGGCAGCACTTCCATGAGTCCTAGGCGAAGGCACTCCAAGCGAGTGAATTCAACACGACCAGGAGAGTTTGCTCATGGAGTTTGTACTCGTAGGGCTGCCGCTAGTAAAAGGGTGGACGTATTAGCAGTAGGTGAACATAATTCACCATCACCACGGACACCTGAACCTAGGGATCAATTCAAAGTTCATGAATTGACTGGAGATATTTGTCGGGACATCACCCTACCTAGCCCTATGAGAGACTGCCCATGACTAGATGATGATAGCCATGCCGAAGAGGAGCCCTCTGAGCAAACTCCCGTCTCCCCCCACCAGCAGAACAATAAAAGTTGCCTAGGTTGATATTACCTTATAGATGTCTATCAATCAATTCGCACTACCTATTTGATATCCATGTTACTTTTCTAACAATCTGAATGTATGAACACTTTGTAGTACCATTGTCGAGCAGAGCGAGGAAGCCGAGGCGTTCAACTCATGGAATTTTGCTTGACAAATGTGCAAATCACTAGGAGGATTGAGGATGCCCATCTCTGTTGCCGAGGGGAACAAAAGGCCACATGATCCAGTGCAAGCTGCCAAGATTGCCTCAGAGGCATGTGTAGTAGTCAGGCATCAAGTACCAATTTTGACGCATTGGAAACATTACAAGAAGCCCTCCGATGTCATCCATTACAAAAAATTTGTGGAGAGGCTAATTGTATGTATGGGTATCCCCTCTTGACATTCAACTCTGCTTTGAGCAACTTTAACAGATTTACTTTTCATTCACACTACTGTGTGCAGTCAAGGCTGGACATTAACGAGGCTCACCCACCAACACAAGAAGCTTGCTAGAATGTATTGCGGTGTGGGGTACGGCAAGCATACTACAAGTTGAAGCAAATCTACTTCAATGGCGTCTCTGCTAATCAGATGCCTACGACCTCTCCTGTCTCATCCATGAACGATGCATAGTGGTGTGAATTTGTCGAGATTTGGTCTAGTGCTAAGAACAAGGTGAGTGTGAACCCATCGATTTCCTGTCTAGTCTTGCTATGGTCTACTTGCTCTGTAGTCTAACACAAATGAAGCTATAGGAAACATCTGAGATGAACAGGCGAAACCATGCAAAAGTGAAGTACCACCAGTCTACAGGATCTCGCTCCTATGTTGTCTAGCTGCAAACATTTGTAAGTGATGGTTGTGTTTTATTGTTACACTTGCCTTTGTATAAATATAAATAGAAACTTATGTGCAATGTGAATAGAGGGAGAACAAAAGGAAGGACACAGAACACGATCAAGGACTTGATGAACAACATGATGATCTAAGACTTGAACAACATGGTCGACCTAATGAAGATGTTAATGCTGTGGAAATCTTCAAGGACTTCCATACCAGTACGAAAAAGGGCCTGAGTGATGCTACAAGAGCAGCAGTTGTAAGTACCTTCAATTTCTTTCCTTGAAATCTACTGAAGCCATTGTCATAAAAGAAGGAAACACAGTAGGAGCCTAATGTGGCAACATCATTTAATTTTGTAGTTGCAATTTTACACCAATCAATATGGTATCTGTGCATTGTGCTTATGTAATCTCCATCGACAGTAGGTTGCAAAAGACCTATGCATTGTGCTTATGTAATCTCTATAAGCAGTAAGCTGAGGAAGTCCTATGCATTACTTGTTATGAATTAATCTCTTGGGTTTTCAATTGAAGTCCTCTTCCACTATCTGTAACCTAATGTTTTACTGATTGAATTTCGTAGAAAGCTATAGAACCTATGCAAGCAGAACCTATTGCTGATGGGCAGCAACCAATGACTAGTGCTGATATTGTTTCCAAGGTCCTCTGCCTCTCCCAGGGTAGGCTCCCCTCCTAGGCAAGCGGCAAAAACATATTTTGAAGAATGCTGGTATCCCGACAAGATCCACCAGAGCAGAGACATCGGCGGAGATCATGCTTTGGGAACAGCTTGCTGGTGAACAGAAAAGTTTCGCTACCCTCGTAGAACTAGTGGATGACCTGAAGAGGAAGACATAATAGTCTGAAAGGGAGTTTGAGGAATTCAAAAAATGGCAACAGGAGCAGTACAATAGGCTCTGTGAGCAAGTCATGCACTTAAGCTCTCTTGGTAATTAACTCTCATTCTTCAACTTCTGCGGCTTGATGCAGTGAACATTTGTAGTCTATTGTGTGGACTCATGTGATAGTTTGTTATGGTGATACTCTATCAGTGGCTTGCTGCTGACGTGTGAAATGTTAATTGTTAGTATTTGATTGTCAAGTTGAATAATTATGTAGTCAATTTGTGCAGTACTGACGATCTCGAATTACTTTTCTGGTGTAATTATTGTCCTACATGCGGTAGAACCAGGATAGGCCACGTGATCAAATAAAAATGCGACACGTGGACCATCCAGTGCATGACACGTGAATTGGCTAGGGCACGACACGTGGGCTATTAAAAATCTGACATGTGGAACGAAATCGTCAAGCCACGTGGATGTATAAAAATACGACACGTGGATGGACAAGAACGTGACGCGTGGTCAAATAAGAAATGGACACGTGGACCAATAAAAATACGACAAATGGTCCAATGAAGAAGTGACACGTGATCCAACGGCAACACGACACGTGTGCCAGTAGTAAACTGACACGTGGAACAACAAGGACCCGACACATGGTCCAGTAAGAACCTAAAACATGCAAGAACCAGAGATGGCCACGGTGTGTAATAAGAAGGTGACACGTACTCAAACCATCTCCAATGCAACCGGCTATAGCATGTACACGTGGAAAGCATCTCCAATGGAAGCATCCATTAGCATGGTAGCCCCCTGCCACGCATGCCAAAACAGTTCTATGACGATCTGTTTTTGGTCATAGATCAAGCCACTTCTATGATGATTTGCTAGATTCATCATGGAAGTTCAAGTATGACGCGACTTCTGTAATGAACCGTTTTTCATCATAAATTCGTTATAAAACTGAAATTATGATGAATTTGGCTCCTTTAGTGAGGAAAGCTGTTCGTAGGCCTGGGCGTCGGTTTTACCGAACCGAACTGATCGGTTCTTCGGTTTTTGAAGAAGTTCGGTTCTCAGAAAACTCGGTACCGATCGGTTCTTCAAAAAACTCGGTACCGACCAAGTTCGGTTCGGTTCGGTTCTCGGTTCCAACCGAACTAACCGACCAATTATTGAACAGGTTAGAGTAGAAAAATTCAATAGCATTTTGGCTGTTTTCAAGGCATAAATGACATGGCAACATATGCAAATCAATAAGTCACAACCAAATAACCACAACCAACACATCCGCACATTCACAAATCACAAGTTCACAACCCAATTACTGATCTCTTGGTGAATGTCCTCCTCAAGCTGAGACATTTGAAAAAAGTTCGGTTCTTCGATTATTTTGGTTAACCGAGGGGAGGAACCGATTTAACCGAACAAAGTTCGGTTCCTAAGAACTGAGAACCGAATAGGTAACCGAAATTTTGGTTCTTAGTTAGTTCGGTTCGGTTCTCGGTTAGTTCGGTTCTTGGTTCTCGATAAAATTTGCCCAGGGCTAGCTGTTCGTCATATAAGTGGATATTCCTAGTAGTGATTGAAAGTAGTAATTGCACTTAGTTGAGATGATGTGGATAACTTGCATTAAGAGATTGAAAGTTATATAGTAGAATGATATGGCTATTAGTAGGAGATGATGTGAATAGTATCAAGAGATAATGTAGATAACTTGTATGTTGAGGTAGAACTTGTAGCGAGGATTAGCTTTATATTATAGATTAGGAGGGGTCAGGGATCCCTACTACTAGCGGTAGGTTTTGACTGTCCGTGTGAGTTCATCCACTAGCACCTACTATTATGTACCACCAGTAAAAAAAAATAGGTGGTGTTAGTGAAAAGTGCACTAGAGGAAATGGTTATTCCGTTTTTTTCAAATTATAAGACGTTTTAATTTTTTTATGCATTACTTTTATTATATATCTAGACATAGTGTATGTCTAAATGTATAACAAAAACTATATATGTAGAAAAACCTAAAAATCTTATAAACTAGAATAGAGAGAATAATGGATATTCTTTACATGTATATTGTTCTTTTCGTGTTGTGCACGTTGCAACGGATATGCATTATTAACATAAGGTATTTCAAATTGTGCTCTACATATAATTTTAGTTTTTTTTAAAGAAAACGAGGTCTCCTTAAATTAGTAAATTTTTTTAATAATGAAATCCCCGTTTAGTAGAGCTTTTGCTAGCGTCAGCATCGCTTCCAGTCTTGCATGGAGCTTTTTTTTAATCTTTGCCTTTAATATACTTCCTTCGTCCTAGAAAAAACGCAATCCTAAAGTTTAAAATTTGTTCCACAAAAATACAATCC
Source organism: Miscanthus floridulus (assembly GCF_019320115.1). NCBI lineage: Eukaryota > Viridiplantae > Streptophyta > Magnoliopsida > Poales > Poaceae > Miscanthus > Miscanthus floridulus. The sequence continues at coordinate 71,666,592 of NC_089588.1, forward strand.
GGTGCTCATAGGTACAGGTCGTACAATACATCAGGTGGTGGGCCATCGTGGCGGGGCTTGGTGCAGGCGTCTCCAGAACGTTCAAGTATGTCCTGGCCGCGAGTTTTGCTAGTGCTGGCTAGTACGCGTGTGCGCTTGTTGCATGTCTGACCGCATACAGCGGCATGCCAGCCATCAGACTGTCAGCATCAGAGTAGAGGTATTTCTATAATTTGTCAATAGCATTATACCCTATTCACTTGGTTTATAAGCCATATTTTTTTAGTCAATGAATAATATTTTTTTCACAATAAATCAACCAACAGTACTTTTAGCCATGACTTATCAGCCAAGCGAACATGACATTGGTTTTTACCCTTGGTCTTAGGATTGCAATTTTTTTTAAGGAACAGAGGAAGTAAATTAGAAGCAGGTGAAATCATTTTTTATTAATTCATTGACTTTAGTTCCTCTATGTTCGTTCTGTTGGCCCCGTTCGGCTTACCTCATATTCGATTTGTTCGGCTTATTTTTTCAGCCAGAACAGTGTTTTTATCTCACAACAATTCAGCCAGAACAGTGTTTTTCAGCCAGTTTCAGCCAAGATTCAGACCAGCGAACGGGGCCGTTGTAAGGGCCACAGCCACATAACCGTAGCAAATAGACCCAAAGCTTTTTAAACTAGTATTTCCTACGTTTCAAATTATAAGTCGTCGTGTCTTCTCTAGACATATAGTTTTTACTATATAATTAAATATACATGATGTGTAAATAAATAGTAAAAACTATGTATCCCGAAAAGTCTGAATAATTTATTGTTTATAATAGAGAGAGCAGATGTTAGAGAGTAGCTATATAAGAGAAGTGGCTTCAGTTCACACCATTTTGTCGCCATCTAGAAGCTTCCAAATTATTTCTCTCATAATTATAGGTTGTACGTATGTGAACTAGTGTTAACACTCTAGATCCATCTACACATGATCCCGTGCCTTGCATGGGACACTGGTGAATTGCAGCCTGTTCGTTTGGCTGTGACTTGTCGTAAACAATCGTAAATTTTCAGTCAGAGCAGTATTTTTCTCTCACACAAACCAGTCAGCAGTACATCTTCATGAACCAGCAACGAAACGAACCAGCCAACTGAACAGGCTGAGCTACCCTACTCCATTTCCGATGGTGTTGCCAGCTGATATTACAGGCATGCATCCCACTAAAATAGTACTAGTTTAGTGCAAACAACATCATCAGTTCGTCCTGACAACCATCGCCTAGAAACTCATCATCACATCGACTGCGGGATTTGGCTTTAGTATATTATTATTATTATACTCCCTTGCTCCTAAAGATAGTATAATTCTAGATTTAAACTAAGTCAATTTTAAATTTAACTAAATTTATAGAAAATAATATTAATATTAATGTCTCCAAATAAATTTACTATAAAATATATTCCATGAGCAATCTAATGACATTCTTGTATTATAATTTTTATATATTTTGATCAAACTTCAAATTATTTGATTCTTTAAAAGACAAGAATTGCACCTTACTTTTTAAAAAGTACTATATTTCTGCAGCTTCTCCGATAGCGTAGTCGTTCAATAGGCAGGTTCGGGTCATTCTGCCCTGTAAAGTTGCAAGTTCAGGCTAGAGCAGAGTGGAGCAGGAAAGTTGGTTTCATCTCTCAAGCAAGATTGCGAGTTACTAGCTCAGCAAGAATCCAACTCGGGTGCTTACAGAATTACATCCTTTTTTGAGGGTTTAATTTTAGGTGGTAATCATTAGCTACTGCTCACAGACCCCCCCCCCCCCCCCCCCCCCACTTTCTTGGGCACCGAATGCACTGCTATAGAAATTGTTTTGATTAACCTAGTGCTAAATACACTATGTAAAAAAAAAGCACATCACAGACGTGTCTTTAGAGACGTCACAGACGTCCTTCGGTGCGTCTCTAATAACGCGTCTGACAGATGCGTTAAAAGCACGTCTGTAATAAGCTCATATTACAGACGCGTTTCACCAACACGCGACTGTGTTATACAAACACGCGAGTAAAGATGCATCATAGTAACCCTATCACAGACGCGTATAAGCATGACGCGTCTGTAATGATACCTTATCCTAGACGCGCATAGTGAACACGCGTCCTGTGATAATAAATTTAAAAACAAAAAAAATATAAATTCCAATGCCAGGATCTTATATATACATCCAATATTAGGCAGATAACACTGAATTTTTTTGATAGTGATAGGCTTAATGTACATCAATAGAGCAGCTAATTTAAGTTTTGCTTGCTGCATTCATAACTAATTTATGCACACGGATAGACAATCAAGAGCATCAAACCCTTTGCTTGCTGTGTCTCTTAAAACCAGCAGGAATCCTCTTCCCTTCACTTCCTGCAAATGACTCAAAAATCTCATAGTCAAATACAGAGAATGAAGATGCTGGGTAAGCCAACCAATAGAAACTGTCTACTAGTATACATAGCAGCAAGGCTTAAACAAATATAACCCATTTTGAGTTCTTACAAGTTAATGAACATCACACGTGGCTCAAGCATTAGAAAGCTCCACACAGGCTGATTGCGACTTCATGATACTCATCATATAACATTATGTGTGGAACAAATACTGAAAATTGTTAGTGAGGGCACCTCAATAGTCATTATAGATAAGCAGGAGCAAACTATTGTGGGGGCACCTAATCAATACTCATTGCAGCTAGGCTAATGCAAGATGTGAACTGATTTGCACATTTGCAACAAATTAAGGGTGCTAATCTTCCAATCCAACATGCTTCAAGTTTTCAACCCAGTAAATAAACAACTACAGCACTGACCCAAGCCATAAATTGTGCTTATAAACACAATACACAACAAAATAGCAACTATCAAGAAAATTTTGTCAATCACCTGAGGTTGAATATAACCCATTCCTTGGTTATATGTCCTTGTTGGCCCATCTAAAAAAGAACAGAAACAGTTAGATCTGCAGTATGATCACGAGAACGACAACAGAACAGTCCAAGAAAATTAACCCCTTGTGCAGCTGAGCTACTTGCTCCCACATGACCAAGGGCATCCTTTTTAGTTGAGCCATTGCAACTCAGTATTGGGTACTTAGCTGAATCTGTGCGAACTATGCAGGCACAGATATATCAATTCCAGGTAGTATTTACTTAAATTTACATAATTTCAGTTCATATTACCACTTAATATAATCTCACAGCCTTACTAATTAATACTTAAATTCAAGGCTGCAACCAAGGCAACTAAGCAAGATACATCGTTGCATTAAGAACCCAGATATACAACACGCATGGGAGTATTATGTCAGAATACACAAGTTTAAGGATGCTAGTAAAGAGAAACAACACAGAACATAAGGAGTGAAGTTATGAGAAACATACAAGTGGCTTGGTATCCATAAACCTACAATCAGAAATCTAGAAGACTAAAGTACGAGGTAGATAAAACAATATCAGGGAAAATGAGTTGACTAATAAAAACAGTTGCAAAGCACTAAACTAATTTGCAAAAACGATTGAAAGTTGAAACTGAAGACAATGTACATGTTTATGTCTAGCTTTTTACTATTGCATACCTATTAGTAGAAATAACTCTTGTATCCTTGAAATCAAAGATGTGACTGCATAACACCAAAACTAAAAAAAATGGAAATGTCTAGCTTTTGCAGCCGGCCCCTTATGCGAGTGAAGTGGAAAACAGACAAGTGTAACAACAGACATTGGAACTGATGGGTCCTCACTGATCATGCATTGGAATTGAAGTTCTTATTCAACTCCTAAATAGGAGCTAAAATGGTGAACAAATAGATGCTATTCAAAGAATCATGAAATTCTTATTCAGTCTATGGACAGTTAGGCCTTGTTTAGTTGGGCGAAATTTGGGAATTTGGCTACTGTAGCACTTCCGTTTTTATTTGGTAATTAGTATTCAATCATGGACTAATTAGGCTCAAAACGTTCGTCTCGCGATTTCCAACCAAACTGTGCAATTAATTTTTTTTATCTACATTTAATGCTCCATGCACGTATCGCAAGATTCGATGTGATGGATACTGTAACACTTTTTGGGAAAACTTTTTGGAACTAAACAAGGCCTTAATTGATTTTGTCATCCTGATACAATAGAAGAGAAGTGACCTAATGCTGATAAGTAGAATTATAATAACTCTATTACCTACATAAAAGTTTCAGGATTCGTGGTTAATGAGTGACGTGGCACGATCCGCTGGCCCGGTTTGTGGTGCAGGATTCGTATAGTAAAAGATTTCTTTCGTGAAAAGTCAGTTAGTATAGACTTTTAATGTTTCAGGTAGTTGTAACATAACAAAGTGCAGTGTTACAGCAAAAGGAAAGTTAGTGTCCAGGACTGGTACAGGTTACCGCAACCTCATCCTAGGTGAGGTCAGCTCGAACCAAAATGGAATCCAAGGTCTCAAATCTCAACACATAGAGATAGCATGAGGAAGGGAAGGAAAGGATTCACCTGGATCTTGTCCCTACAAAGCAAGAAAGGGATTAGGGTAGAGGCATCACGGGTGTGGCAGGAAGCAGCACTGCAGGAGCAATGGCTTTGAGGAGCGAAGGGGCTAGAGTACCCATGAGCAAACACGATGCACCAGGGAGGAGGACCCCACGCGCCGGGATCCCATCGCCGCTGTCGTCCGTGCGGCTAGAACCTGCCGCCGCTGTTGCTCACGCTGGGATCCCGCTGCCGCCGTCGCCCACACTAGGATCCCGCCGCCGTCACCCGCGCTGGGATCCCGCCGCCGTCACTCGCGCTGCGATCCCGCTGCCGTCACTGCCGCACGACAGCATGGCCTCCCTCGAACCACCTCGAACCCTAGAATGGCAGTCGTCATATTTCCCTTCTAGATCTAGATCTAGAGAGGAAAGGAGAGGAGATGGGGATGGCCTCGCCAGTAGAGGAGGGGCGGTGGTGTGAGAAGGAGGGAGGGGTGGTACGGTGCCGTCGGAGGAAGATAGGAGGGTGGCGGATTGCCTGCACCACCGCACGGGAAGGAGAGGAGGCGGGTGGACGGCGGATGTGAAGGAGTCGGAGGGAGACCTGGAAAGGAGGGGAGACGCGGGGGATGCAGGCGACGGAGGAGAGGGCGCGAGCCACGCCGACGGAGGAGGGCGCCATGGTGTTGGAGGAAGAGAACCGAGGAGGTGGAGTTGGTGGAGGAGAAGGTGGAGGCGCCGACGTGGATGCGACGCCAAGTGCGGACGCGAGGAGGGGGCGAATGTGAAGTGCGGACGCGAGGAGAGGCGGACGCGAACTGAGGAGGGGGCGTACTCAGCGGGATTGAATGATTTTTTCGGGTCCATGAACCACGCTCATGTCTCACAGACACGTGTTTAACACTGGCCAACTTTAGCGCAGACGCATGTCCAGAAGACGAGTATGTGAACTTATATCACAGATGCCCTTTTCGTCCAATGTCTGTAGGAGGTGCCGGTGGATACGACTCTTTTTTGCATAGTGATCCTAGAATTCAATATAATTTATAAACTTGCTCCCTTGTCCCTTTATCATCAGTTCAACACGTGCAGTGCCCCCAGAGGTGGCCTAGACCCCCATGCAGCCAACTCCACGACTCACCCTCGCCTCTTGTAGCGCCTTCGCCGCCATCCCCCGCTTCTACCACCGCTGGTCCCCCTCCCTTCCCCCTCTGACATATCTCCGAAGGCCGAAGGGAGTGGGGATCTATTGTTTTTAATAAGTTTTTATAGTAGATCGAGTCCTTAGGGTTAGGGTCTCTCATACCAAGTTTCTTAGTATTAGGGATTTATCTTCTCCTCCTCTCCGGCGACGGCGAGGGGGCATGGTGAATTAGTTTTCTCCATGGCGGCTCTGCTGAACATGAGGACGACAACAATGGCGTCAACATCTTCCTCGGCATCACGATATGGAGACTTTTTCCGAACGGCGACATGGCGGAGAAGATGTCGTTGCCATGAAATATTTTTCTCCAATCTCTTCTCCGCTTTGTTATGGTTAAATCTAGCCACGATGAAGTACTACAGAGAATAAGTTTTAGATCAGTCTTCCTTATTCTTCGGTGGTAGAAATAAGAAGATGGAAAACACAAGAAAGAAGTTTCTCAACTCCGCGAGTAGGGATGTTGGCCGCTGTTCGTTGGGCATCTATTCTCAGGCCTGTTGCCGATTGTTTGCCTGTGCCATCATCCATACGAAATGTCAAATAGGTTTGGTTTTGAGATCTGGAGCTTTTCACGACATGGGTACAGTTTAGATGAAAATCAGTTTTTTTATATGTACTGCATTCCAGAGTACTTGTTTATGTACCCAGCTATTATCTAATATAATTCTTCTTTCGTCGCAAAAAAATATAATTTATAAACTTAGTAAGAACTCAAAGATCACCTTCAAAACAATTTTTGAAATGGCATAACAATACTACTACTAAATAATTTGAGGAGACAAATGGATTTCATTTACAAAGGCGGGTCTTTAAATTTGATGTCGTCTCTGTAAATTATCTACGGGCACTATGGTCAAGGCTTACCTTTGTAAATTTATTTCAAGATGAGAGCCTCTTAAGGATCAGCCTCTGTAAACGGGTCTTTACAAATTGTAGGGCTTATAAGGTGTCTCCCAATATAAATGGTTGTTACACAAATCTATAACATTTTCTTATGAAGTGGGATGAAAATAAATGACCATCGCATCCATGATGAACCTGACTATTTGGTCTTGCATTGCTATTGCTATAATGTCGAACTCTAGCAGCTCATGGGTGCCAAGCTCTTTGTGCTGTCATTGAGGCAAAAGGTATAAAATGTGCGAGTGCTAGTAGTGTGTTTTGTTGAATTAACAAATGTACATAAATGGAAAGCGTACACACCAGTAAGCTTTTGGCCGATAAATACATGTTTGTGACAATAATATGATTATATTATACCTAAAAGAACACCCGACGTTTCACCACTGTTTAGTTCAAATAAGAAACCATGTCTTTGTCCGAGTAAAAAGAAATTAGGATTCCTTCCAATATAATTACAAGACAAAAGATGGCGATTTCAACAAACTTGATGAAAGTAACAGATGGAAATATATCAAGGAAACTACTCTCAAATGTCTTCATTCAAATTATATAATGGAGATGATGCAGATGTGAGAATACTAGAATTTGTCTCTTATTAGCTGATGGGTTATACCTAGGCCAGAGCAAAAAATGGTTTTGGCGGAGCACCAAGGCTAGCTGGAGGAAAGTAATTAGTTGCACATGTGGATCAGAATAATTAGAGTGAAGAGAACCTTGTGTAGTTGTGTTTCCTCAACAAAAGAAATCATACGAAACGGACGCATGTGTCATCTCCGTATGCATTTATATACTGTTAGATTGACACCGGCCGGATAAGAAGCGTGGCGTTAGAAGTTATGTAGAGAAGATATTTCATCGTACAGTGAAAAAGAAATGTCTATTCTTGCATCTAATGATGTCGCTGTAACGAGAAAATATCTGATGGAAAATTAATACCATGATGATGTAGCATTAGTAGTTGAGATGACACATAGTATAAATTAGCATCTCCGACACAGAATTTTGTCTGTCACAAAAAAAAGACAGAATTTTGTCTCTAAATCTTCTTCAGACAAATAATACCATGAATTTTATTCAATTGTTTCCTGACATAATAAAAACAAACCCTCAATTACTCCTGTACTCACTCTCTCCCCTCTACATATAAACATTATGATAGTGTTTGGTTGGTTCAACTGTAACGTAAACGTAAATAAAATTAGTTAAATTGCATTTCCCGCCGGTAAGGTCTGCTGCTTTAAATCGTTTGCGTTTGCGTTACTGCCGGCAGAACCAAACAGCTCTTATATTTTTCGTTACCCTATTCAGAATATGCTATTTACAAATATTACTATTCCCTCCAGAACATGCTAATATCAATTTTATTGTACCTTGCTGCATACCGTTATGGAAAACAAATACAGCGGCGGTAACTGATGATAAGAGGCTGCAGCCTTCAAATTGTTAAACACAGCAGGAAGCCACTTGTAAAAAGGATAGGGCTGCAGAAAGAGTGATGATGATGCCCGTGAATGAAGAATGACAAGGCAATATATACAGTCAGCTCCACGTAGGCGCAGTGCGATACGCAACAACCGATGGATGAGAAAACAATAAAGCAGCGATCCACGATAGCCCGACCTGCAGCCGGAAGGTTGGTTCATTCAGCATAAATAACATATCGTGGCCGGGAAGTCGGCATCAGCATCTCCCATCTCCTTCGATTCCTGCGTGCGTGGTGTGCGAATCGGCTGAGAATTGAAGGAATCGAAGGTGGCTGCTGACTCGGCCAAGCTCCCATCCACTGTCCGGTATCTGATTCTAGGAGTGCATGGTTGCGCATTGATCAGCTTCGTTATATTACATGCGTCTAGGGGTGTGACAACGATCGAGATAAATCCTATGTTCCGTCCTGATTTATATATTTAACCCACTCGAATTTCTATTGATGATCGTTCCAACTATTTTTGTTTCCGTTTTCTTGACCTAAAAATAGGACGAAAATGATATGACTGTTCTTTTTATTTTTGCCAGGCTATTTGTTTTTACCCGTATAGGATATCTGGTTTTAGCTCTATCCATGGTAAACCGGTGGTTGGCCTGCTGTGTTATGGACTTATGGTCTTGACTCTTATACTCTTAGGAATTAGAATTGTTTATGTGTTAGCAGTGTTACCATGCCAGATCGGTTAGGTCAGTACGTGAAGTTAGGTTTCTTGGTTCTATGTGTTGGTATTCCCATTTTGTCTTTATATATCCCGATCGTTATAGACATGTTTCCACTCAAATTGACTCGTTTTCTATTTCCACTTAATCCATTTTTTTTTCATTTCTGGCCTTCTCGATTTCGTTTTCCATAATAAATGTAAAGGTGAAATAAGAGAGGGCTTATTCCGACAATTGCCATTCATTTTTATCGACAGGCCTCCTGCATCTCTGCTACTTATATAGCCTGCAAGCTTCCCGCTGGTTACTAAAGTATATTCCTAGTCCTGGCACACGTAGGCGCAGAGGGGATGGAGCCACGATTTGAGTATAGAGGGGAGGGGGGCAATTGGACCGACAACAATCATACATGATGAAATGCATACAAGACAATAGCATAGATATATCCAAATAAAATATATTTTGCCATATACATAAAAGATAAAAAAATCCTGTGCATATTAAAAAAAAGGGAACAAACTTTAGTTAGCATTGGATATCTCATTTTATCAATCTAAATCGAGCTCTCCGGCCCGTGGCGACGGTCGCGGTCGTCGTAGCGGCGTCGCGATCATCATAGTGGCGGCCGCGGTTGTCGTTGCGCCATTCATCGCGGCGGTCATCATTGCGACGCGCTAGATGATCGGGCCGAGGAACCCAGGCGATGTCATCTTTGTGCCGCTGTTTGGCCTCTTCGGTATCGGCGTACTGATTGGCCATTTGAAACATCTCGCCAATCGTCTTTGGAGGCTTGAGGTTGAATTTGGAGTGGAGTTCGTCATGGTGATAGAGCCCACAGATGAATGCGGAGATAACTTCAGATTCGAGGATGTTGGGGTCCTGCGTTCGGTCACTTCAAAGCAGCGCGTCCGGTCACAACTTAAATGTACCGATGACCGTTGAGATCGGGCAATTAGTGTTTGAAGCAGGGGCCACGTGGCATGCAACGCGTGACCGGACGCTAGGGTCCAGCGTTCGGTCGATCTGACTGGCGAGTCCGGTCGCCCTGTTTTTCAGGGGACTAAGGAGCCAACGGCTCTATTTCATGGGGGCTTCTATTTAAGCCCCATGGCCGGCTCAATCTCATTCTCTTGACCATTTGCATTAACATAGCAACCTTGTGAGCTTAGTCAAAGCCCTCCCACTCATCTCCATCATTGATTCATCATCTTTGTGAGATTGGGAGAGAATCCAAGTGCATTGCTTGAGTGATTGCATCTAGAGGCACTTGGTGTTCGTGTTTCGCTGCTGGATTCGCTTGTTGCTCTTGGTGGTTGCCACCACCTAGACGGCTTGGAGCAGCGGAGGAGGATTGGCACGAGTTGGTGATTGTTCGTGGCCATCTCCAGTGATTGTGAGGGGACTTGTGCCTTCCTCGGTGGAGCACCGAAAGATAACCCTAGTGGATTGCTCGTGTCATTGAGTTACCTCACTTATGGGTAGGTTCTTGCGATGTCCAATTGTGTGGACGAGGTCGTGCAACACCTCTTAGCCGCCGAACCACCAAGTGTTGGTCGACACAACAGGGACGTAGCGTGTTGGCAAGCACGTGAACCTCGGGAGAAAATTGGTTGTCTCTTGCTCTTTGGTATTCTCCCCGTGATTGATTAAGTATTCATCTTGTGATTGGTTCACTCCTCTACGCAGTGGTATAATCACCTCACTTACTTATTTAATTCCCGCAAACTAGCTATAGCAAGCTCTTTAGTATAGCTAGAATTGAGAGCTTGCTTTGTAGATTAAGTTCATCTAGTGGAGCTCTTTAGTGTCATACAACAATCTTACAGGAACAATCCCATCAGGGGTTCAGTTAGACACGATCTATGCACAGAACCCATTTATGTATGACGGGAACAATGATCTTTGTGGACACCCTCTTCAGAAGAATTGCTTCCAAATCAATGAACCAAACAATGGTGATCACAAGCGAGATGAACTTGACTCTAATGTACTATCATTTTCTTTGGACTTTGTGTAGGATTTGTGTTTGGTGTCTGGGTGGTGGTGTGTTTCATGTTATTCAATGAATCATGTAGGGTTTCTTACATTCTCATATTTGACACATGACATGAATATGATGGCCAGAGCCATGTGCCTTGCCAGTAAGTAAATAAAGCCAAAGATGTATTAACGGTCAATGTTGTACTTTTTCTGAAGAAGGAAACAAGAAGATTGCTCAAGTCCCATTACATTGTTGTCAGTCTGTACATGTATAGAAGGAAAATCTAAAATAATGTTAAGACCATTTCAAGATTTTGAACCACTATTGCGGTTTAATGCCCATGTGACTATTGATTTGCAAAACTGAACCATCATTGATATGCCTTCCTACTTGGACTCTGGTTGTTGGTAAATGGACTATATATAGCCTATGGGGGTTTACAGACTTAGGTTTGGGCCCCTACGTGGGCTGCGCCCTCGGTGGTCCCACTCGCTGCACCCTCTCAGCCAGTTATGGGGATTCAGCTTCGCAACCAACTTGAGTGGGACAAGGTTTTGGCCGGCCAGATAAGTGCATCATTGGTCTCCTTCACTACGTAAAAAACAATTTTTAACAACGGTTCGAATTTTTTTGGTAGAGGCGGCTGGTGATGGAGCCGCCCCTACAGTGACGTGCTCGGGTGCCCAGACACCAACCGCCCCTACAAATAGAACAGCAGGGGTGGCTGGTGATACGAGCCGCCCCTACAAATAGGGTCTGATTTGTAGGGGCGGCTCACTCACTAGTGGCCCCCGGCGTTGCTATTTGTAGGGGCGGCTGGTGATTGAGCCGCCCCTACAAATGCCCCCTATAAATAGCTCCAATTTGTAGGAGCAGCTCAATCACCAGTCGCCCCTACAAATGACCCATATATAAAATAGCTGCAGCACCTTCTTTCTCCTCGGGTCACTCACTCCAACCCGTGAAAGAAAGGTGGGGAGGCCTTGGGCACCTCCCAAAAATTGCTCTACTAAGGGGGGAAGGTTTTGGTCTCAAATCCTTTGGTGGAGAGGTTATAGAAGGTAAGAAAATGCTATTCCACACTTTTTTGAAGTTTTAATGGTTGGTTAGTGAGTAATTAGAGTTTTGTTTTTCTCTCTCTTCTATGGTGCTTGAGCTACTTATGAAGCAAATTAGACCCAAGTTTTAAATGTACTAGGGTAAATTAGGGAGGGGAACAAGATCATACCTTTATTTGATCCATATTTCTTGATTTTAGTGAACAATTAGTTAGTTTTATGAATGTTTTATGTGCATGTGGATCTAGATCTAGGGTTTGGTTTTTTTATTAATTTTGTTTTTGTAAATTTATGTTTGATGAAATTGGACTAGGGTTTGTATGAAAGATATTGGGTAAAGTATAATTATTGCTAATTATTGTCTTTGAAATTGTTTATTGTAATCAATAAATATGTATTTTAATTATTTATGGATAAATGGGCCATTAATTAATTTTCCTCTACCATGGTGTGTTTGTATGCTTCATGTAATTATATTAGATTTATATTCATATATATCTGAAGTATATATAATTATTCTCAAGTATGTATTAATTTGATTCATTTTTATATATATCTGAATAAGTAGTCATTTAATGTTTGTTTTGTTGTTGTTGTAAAAGATGGAGTACAGGAACTCTTAGATGTATGGTTCGTTAAGGTTCAAGGCAGGTTTCCGTGAAGAGGTGGATAAATTTATTAAAGCCGCAAAGAAGCATGCAACGACATTGAAAGAGAATAAGGATACAATTATTTGCCCCTGTAAAGATTGCAATAACCGAATGACATGGACAGATGTGACTATCATCATATCACATTTGATTATGCGAGGAATTGTTAAGGACTACACAGTGTGGATTCATTATGGTGAAACGGTTATTGTTTATGAGGAGGAATACGACGACGAAACCATTGAATCTTTGTCCCAATATTCAGCAGAGCTTGATGCACGAATGGATTTCGAGTTTGGCAATGAACAAGGTGGTGATGCTGATGGTTAGGATGGTAACGATGAAGGTGGTGCCAATAATGATGGTGGAGCACGTGTCGGGGATGAAGATGATTTGGAGGATATGATTCGAGCCCTTGGACCAGAGATTTTACTAAATAGCCCGAAAGGTCTAGAAAATTTGGAAAGGGTGACAAAACCATCGAAGGAGACTATGTATGGTGTTGAAAAGGGTTGTCCGACACATTAGACATTGCTACGTTTTGTGTTTGAGCTACTCATCCTAAAGGCTAAGTACGGCTAGTCAGACTATAGTTTCAATGATCTATTGCATCTCCTGTCATGGGTGCTGCCACAACCAAACTCAGTTCCCGCCAACACATACCAAGCGAAGAAGATCATAAGTCCATTGACAATGGGGGTTGAAAAAATCCATGCATGCCCCAACCACTGTATACTTTTTCATGGCGAAACGTTCAAGTCACTGGATAAATGTCCCCGGTGTGGGGCCAGCGGTACAAGAACAATGACCTTTATGGTGGGGACGAAGCCTCCACGGGGAAAAAGAGGAATAAGAAGGGTACAAAAAAGGTGGTATAAGAATCTCAGCCCCTAGAGGACACTCCATTAGGCAACGATGCAAAGCAGAGAAGAATTCCTACCTTGGTAATATGGTACCTGCCAGTGACCGGCCGCTTGAGACGTATCTTCCTAAACCCTAAAGAAGCTGCACTCGTGACATGGTGGGATGATGAGCGCAAGGTGGATGATGATAAGATTGCACACCTGGCTGATTGTAGTCAGTGGCAAAGGTTTGATGAGAAGCACAAAGAATTCAGCGATGACCCAAGGAATGTACGGTTTGGCTTGAGCACCGATGGAATGAATCCCTTCAATGAGAGAATGAGTGACTGTCGGCGCGGGACCACGGGATACCCTGCAAGGAAGGGAGAAGAACTAGCCTAACTAGGATTCTTCCCCTATAATCTTAGTGGTAGTATTATTCTATAATCCTACTAGGAACTCTCATTGTAAACCGACTAGGACTCTGGCCTCCTGACTATATAAAAAAAGGCAAGGCTCCTTAGATCAGGAGTTGAGACAACAATTGTAGAACACAATACTTTATGATCAATTCAACGCAAAGGCTAACGCCGACTGGATGTAGGGCTATTACTCGATCTACGATCGAGGGCCCGAACCAGGATAAATCAACTGTCTCTTGCGTTAACCGTCGAGTTCTGCATACGCTGAAGCCCAAACATACTGTCCCGGGGACCCTCGTGGTAGGCTATCAGTGGTCAAACATCGATAGCTGGCACGCCAAGTAGGGGCTTTCGGCGAATTTGCATCCGAGAGCTCGACGGACCTCAACAACATGATCTTCTCGACGGGATCAATCTTCATCTTCGGTTCATGGATCTACGAGCCAGGTGACGATGGCAAGCTCCAAGGCCATCTCCTCAAAGATTTAGATCATCATCAGGACTCTTTCATTTTGACGACAACGATAGATCAGCTTGTTGGAAGATTCGCGTAGCTCATAATGTCCAATCCAACTCAGATTCTGCGACTTCACGCATCCGATTCTGACTCAAGTTCCATTTCCGAGATGAAGTCTTATCCGAGTTCTTTTGGAAAACCGAGTTCTTTTCTGACAAAGCTCCGGAACATGATGTCAACCTATCAAGAATACTACTCGGAGTACACTCAGAGTACTTCAAAGAAGTTGGGTCCTCTTCCGTTCAGACCCCACAACATGGCGACACCTTATCAAACATGGCATGAAGGATCCACCTATCCCGTGCTTAGAATGCCACTGAAGGGAGCCTAGGAAGGTCTCGTTTTAACTATAACATCTCAAGACTACATTGTTCACTGGCTAGGTACCATTCCTGAGGATGACGGCACCCAACTAGTCGACGATACGACAACAAAAACTCTACCCTACCAAGAAGGAGATCCGATCTATAACCTTGAAACCTCTACTGAAGTTATCAACAGCTCTAGCAGTATGGAAATCAACGACGATGACAGAATAACTCACGCTAGAGAAGTATTCATGATTCGCCATCCTCGATCACCATTGATCCCCCCAGAAGTACCCGACGTGAGGTCATCAGATGAATCCGAATCCAACATATCACCATTTATCTAGGGGCACGATGGTGAGACTAAGAGTCAAAGGCAAGCGAGAGAAAGAAAGAACAAATTGAAACAAGGACGTCAGCGTCGTGCTAAGCAACGAAAGGACACTTGGATCAAATACGAGTCGGGCCTAGCTGAGTACAATAGAAGAAAGTCAGAGCGAGAAATCGAAGAAGGACGATCAATGAATACACCCTACGATAAGATCCGAGAAGCACTAGAAGAACTTAGGGCGACCTCATATCCCAATGAAAAACAAGAACTTAGCCGGACTCAACATCATTTTTTCAGAAACTCTAAGGAAGATGGGACTACAACTCACCTGGATGATCACACCAACAAGCACACCTTTTTATGGCATAGTACCCGGCAAGGCAGCAATGCCACTTGGACAAATCACTCTACTGATTACTTTTGGGACTCCCTCGAACTACCGCACAGAGTTCATCAAGTTTGAAGTCGCGGACTTCGATTCATCATATCACGCAATCCTCGGGCGCCTAGCACTAGCGAAATTCATGGCAATACCGCATTATCCATACATGTTGCTTAAGATGCCAGGGCCTAACGGTGTTCTTTCTCTCCAAAGTGATTTAAAGCGCGCATTTGACTGTGATGTTCAGGCAATCCAAATTGCAGCAAAAGCATAGGCAAACGATGGAAGAAAAGAAATAGCCACTATTGCCGTAGAAATAAGCCAAGAAGAACTAGAGATACCGGCTAAAAGACCAAGCATCCTAGCACCACCAAAAGAAGCCAATGTCAAGCAAATCGACCTGGGCACCGGTGATCCCTCAAAAACAGCAACCATCAGTGCACACCTATCAGCAAAATAGGAACTCGCGCTCACCAACTTTCTTTGGGACAACAAGGATATCTTCGCTTGGAAGCCGGCCGACATGCTAGGGGTCCCAAGAGAGTTGGCTGAGCACAGAATTGATATCAATGAAGGCTCCAAGCCTGTGAAACAACGACTACGACGATTCTCTCCCGACAAGAAGACAGCAATTAAAATGGAAATTACAAAACTAATGGTAGCCAGATTCATCAGAGAAATCCTTCATCCAGATTGGATAGCAAACCCAGTTCTAGTACAGAAAAAGAATATAGACGAGTGGCGCATGTGTGTCGACTACATAGATCTCAACAAACACTGCCCGAAAGATCCATTTGGGCTACCATGCATTGATCAGATAGTTGATTCAACAGTAGGATCTGCCCTATAATCCTTTCTTGACTGCTTTTCCGAATATCACCATATCGCATTAAAAGAACAGGACCAAAGCAAGACATCTTTCATCACTCCGTTCGGCGCCTACTACTACAAGACCATGTCGTTTGGACTCAAGAATGCTGGAGCCACTTACCAAAGAGCTATCCAAACATGCCTTGGTGATCAGATCAGTGAAAACATAGAAGCATACGTGGATGATGTGGTTGTAAAAATAAAGAACCCGGATGCACTGATTGAAGACTTAAAACAAACCTTCGAAAATCTGAAAAGGTGGAGGTGGAAATTGAACCCAAACAAGTGTGTATTCGGAATTCCTTCAGGACAACTACTCGGATTCTTGGTTAGTCATCACGGAATCAAAGCAAGCGCCAAGCAAATTCGAGCCATAACAGAGATGGGCCCTCCTCGAAGCGTCAAAGATGTACAAAAACTAACAGGCTGCATGGTGGCACTCAACCGTTTTATATCAAGACTCAGCGAAAAAGGGTTACCTTTCTTTAAACTACTAAAGAAGACAGACAAGTTTGAGTGGACGGAAGAAGCCAATGAAGCTTTCAAGAAACATAAGGCATGCCTCACCTCCTCACCAGTCCTCACACCTCCAAAGAAAGATGAAGACATGATGCTATACATTGTAGCAACTTCTACTATAGTCAGCACAGCGATAGTAGTAGAAAGAGAAGAAGAAGGGCACGTGTATAAAGTACAACGCCCAGTATACTACATCAGCGAAGTACTGTCAGAATCAAAAATCCGGTACCCGCATGTGCAAAAACTACTCTACGCACTACTGATCACTTCATGCAAGCTTTGTCACTATTTTGAAAGCCACAAGATTACCATGGTGACAGATTTCCCACTCGGAGACATCTTACACAACAAAGACGCAACAGGGCGCATATCTAAGTGGGCGATTGAACTCGGTGCTCTCAACATCGATTTCACCCTACGGAAAGCAATTAAATCTCAAGCCCTTGCTGATTTTGTTGTCGAATGGATAGAAATTCAACAACCCGTGTCAAGCACCATTCTTGATCATTGGAAGATATACTTTGATGGATCACTCAAGCTAGGCGGAGCCGGTGCAGGCGTCCTCCTAATTTCTCCGGATGAAAAACAACTCAAGTATGTCCTTCAGATATTATGGCAAGCTACCAATAATGAAGCAGAATACGAAGCTCTCATCCACGGGCTACGAGTGGCAATTACCCTCGGAATCAAGCGATTAATCGTATACGATGATTCGGCAGTAGTCATCAACCAAGTCAACAAAGATTGGGATTGCACCAAAGAAAACATGGGTGCTTACTATGCTAAAATCCAAAAACTTGAAAAACATTTCTAAGGATTAGAAATTCTGCATGTCCTGCGGGATTCCAACATTGCAGCAGATATCCTTGCCAAGCTTGGATCAGACAGGGCAGAGGTCCCACCGGTGTGTTCATAGAGGAGTTATCAGCCCCCTCTATCAAACAACCCGGTGAAATAACCCCTCAAATCTTAGCCAAAGGCACCCAGATCTTGGTAATCACCACTTCATGGACCTAGGTTTTTATTGATTACATGAAAGAGAATAAGTTGCCAGCGGAAAAATAGGAAGCCACACGAGTTGTTCGCAGAAGCAAGAATTACGTCCTAGTAGGAGACAAGCTCTACAGAAGAGCCGCATCATCAGGAGTACTCCTAAAATGCATCTCATTTGAAGAAGGCAAACAAATCCTAGACGAAATACACTCAGGTTGCTGTGGAAATCATGCCACTTCAAGAACACTAGTCGGCAAAGCATTTTGCACCGGTTTCTACTGGCCAACCGCTTTGAAAGACGCAGAAGAACTCGTCAGAAGATGCAAAAGTTATCAGATGTTCGCAAGACAGGCTCATGTGCCAGCCCACAACCTCATCTGCATACCACCTGCTTGGCCCTTCTCCTGCTAGGGGCTGGATCAAGTAGGACCTCTCAAGAAAGCAAAAGGTGGATTTGAGTACATCTTCGTGGCAATTGACAAATTCACCAAATGGATTGAATTCAAACCACTAGCAAAATACAGCGCAGCTAAAGCAATCGAGTTCATCCAATACATTATGCACCGCTTCGGCATGCCCAATCGAATCATCACGGATTTGGGTTCTCCCTTCACGGCCATAGAATTCAAAAGTTGGGCACAGGAATGCGGTTTCAAAATAGATTACGCATCAGTCGCACACCCAGAGGCCAATGGACAGGTCGACAGGGCAAACGGACTCATACTAGCTGGATTAAAACCAAAACTGTATGAAGAACTAGTAGACTATGGATCAAAATGGATTGAAGAATTACCCAAGGTTGTATGGGGGCTACGGACTCAAATAAGCAAAGCCACCGGATACTCACCTTTCTTCCTGGTGTACGGATCAGAAGCATACTACCCGCAGACTTGATCTGGACATCACCAAGGATAGAGCAATACGACGAAGGAGAAGCAGAACACACCCAAAGATTAAAACTCGATAGTACAGAAGAAGTCAGAGTAAACGCTGCCCTACAATCAGCAAGATACCTCCAAGGACTAAGGCGCCACTACAACAAGAATACACAGCCATGATCATTACAAATCGGAGACCTAGTACTAAGAAGAATACAAAAAACCGACGGATGCCACAAATTACTCAGTCCATGGGAAGGTCCTTTTATTGTCACAAAAGTCATCGGACCAGGCACATACAAGCTCATAACTGAAGACAAAAAAGAAGTCAACAATACATGGCACATCAGTCAGCTATGAAGATTCTACGCATGAAAACAACTCAAGGGAAAATATGTATACAAGACACAAGAGATCAATGTTCATGATCAACAAAGATAGCGCTCACCAAAAACATATGTACCATTGTGACCTATCAATATTCATGATCAATAAAGATGATTCTTTCTCAACAAACATATGTCTCATTATGGCTTTCCCTGAGTTGTTTCTTTAAAGCAAAATGGCTGAAAAGACGCCTGAGCATCCCGGCCGAGAGCAAAATAGCTGAAAAGACGCTTGAGCCCGCCGATGAGGGTAGCTAACAAGCTAACACCCGAAATAAAAAACAAAATGGCTGAAAAGACGCCTGAGCATCCCGGCCAAGAGCAAAATAGCTGAAAAGATGCTTGAGCCCGCCAATGAGGGTAGCTAACAAGCTAACACCCGAAATAAAAAGCAAAATGGCTGAAAAGACGCCTAAGCATCCCGGCCAAGAGCAAAATAGCTGAAAAGACGCTTGAGCCCGCTGATGAGGGTAGCTAACAAGCTAACACCCGAAATAAAAAGCAAAATGGCTAAAAATATGCCTAAGCATCCCGGCCAAGAGCAAAATAGTTGAAAAGATGCTTGAGCCCGCCGATGAGGGTAGCTAACAAGCTAACACCCAAAATAAAAAGCAAAACAACTGAAACTAAGCCAGAGCATAGACCACAGCAATTTCAAGACAAGACCCTCCAGCTACTTGTTCCAAATAGCAAGAGGCTCGGGGGCTACACTAGAGATACTCAAGAACACAAAGATCTACATATAACGAGTTGTTTACATGGCATAAAAGAAGGCCGAACAAGCACTCGACAGATCAAGAAAGGTTGTCAACACAAAGATCTACATATAACGAGTTGTTTTCATGGCACAAAATAAGGCCAGACAAGCACTTGACAGATCAAGAAAGGTTGTCAACACAAAGATCTATATATAACGAGTTGTTTACATGGGGTAGAAAAGTACTCGACAAATCAAGAAAGTTTGTCAAGATAGCGCGCAGAATTGTTTACAAGGCAAAGACAAAAGCAAGACAAAGTATTCGGCAAGTCAAGTAACTTTGACCAATTGGACAAATCACCCAAGGAATAAACAAGGCATCCAGGCAAAGAAGACATCAACAAAAAATCTTCATTCAAAAAGAAGTATAATGTCATATTACAAGGCATGGGCATAAAGGTCAAATACATCAAGCATCATCATCAGGAGAAGAGATAACAATATTAAGATTATCTACAATTCTACTAGCTAAGTCTTCAACCTCAGGCTCCATCCTCTCAACGGCATCAATGTATTCTTGACTATCAGCTTCCTCTGCTATCTTGGACAAAGGAGCCGCTGGAGCAAGAACCCGGACCTGGGCCAGGACATTCTTGGTACATAGTTGGGCGCACCTCTTCACGAACTCTTGGAAATGAGTCGGAATTCGAGGAATTAACTGAGCCCAAGATTGCCCATCATCCGCTGGAGTTCGGAGAACGTCGGCTACTGAACGAAAGGATTTCCACAAAGCTTTCCAGTTTTCAGTAGCTGTCGCCAACTTGCCAGACAAATCTTCAATAGTTTTTTGGGCCAGCACAAGATCTCTATCAGCTCCACGCCTAATCAACTTAGCAAGCGCAAGTTCCTCCTCAGCATTAGTAATTACCTCCTCAGCCTTGTTGTGACTCATATGAACAAGAGTCTTCATTTCATCAATGCCCTCTGAGAGCTTCTGCTTTTCAACCCGGAGAGCTAGACAAGGCAACAAACAACAAGTCAGCAGAAAGGAGAGTTTGAATGCAGAAGGAAACAAAAAGAACCTGCAATACCATTGCACTCCTTCTTCATGGCCTCCAAGTTCTTCATGGCTTTTGAATTCTTTAAGGCCTCCTGGATAGCAGCATCCCTCTGCTTCTTGGCCTCAACAACCTAGGCATGAAGACCTTGTTCCTCCTTCTGATGTGTTTTACGCTTAGCCTCCATCTCAGCCTGGCAGAGATCTAGCTCTGCCTTCAAGGCGCTCAACTTAGAAGACAACTTCTCAGTTTCCGATGAGAAGAAGAAGCTGGTATGGTCCTGAGAGAAGGACTGAACAAAAAAGAAAGAGAGAAAGAAGGCATAAGAATGGGAGAAATACGGACATCCAAAGAAAGAACTTCAGAAAACTTACTTGGAGTTTTTCTCCAAAAGAAGTCGTAAAGGTCGCAAAGTCTCCCCAAGAAGCGGTCAACTCTGACAACCGATGAGTGACATCAAATCAATGAACCACATCTTTAGTAGAAAGAGGAGCAGAGGGAGAAGACGGCCGATGCGGAGAAGGCAAGATCAAGGACACATCATGAGAAGTCCCGGCTACTTCCCTAGATGAATCCACCGCAATGGCCATGGTCACCTCTGGGGCAACCAAGACAGCAGCAGCATCATCACTAGAAGGCCTTGTCGCCCCCACAAACACTTCACTAACAGTGCACTGTGAGTCCTAAGGCTTAGTACTCAGTGGCACAACAGAGGGCTGGCAAGAAGTCGATGGAGGGACGAGAGAAGACGAAGGCCTGAAAGTTGATAAAAGAACTTGCCAATAAAAACAAGAGAAAAGGAGAACAGAAGCAAAGAGACGAAACCAGAATCCACTCACCCAGCTATCTTCTTCTTCGTAAAACAAAAAGAAGACCTCATAGGAGGAACCACGACAGCAAAAACGTCCCCACCACTAGGCGGCAGGAGCGGTACAGCTGGTACCAGAGCTACAGAAGAACTCAGCACCAGAGCCATAGAAGAACCCAGTGCAGGAGCCTTAGAAGAACTCATACCCGACGACCGCTTACTACAAAAAGATCAAGACCAAAGTCAAAACAAAGAGGAGAGATTCAGCAGCAGCAAAACAAGAAAATAACTCACCGCCGCGTGATAAGGGGTGCATCATCGCCCTCTTCTTCTTTAGTCTCGACCAAGGCCACCATAGCACCAGCTGAAAAAAGAACAAAAGTACTCAGTTCAAGACAAAAACAAGGAGGCAAAGGGATAGAGTGTATTAATATGCTCACCTAAGAGCATGCTAGCTACAACTGGACGAGTACTTGGCTGGCGAGATTTCTTGGAAGCAGGTAAACCAAATGAAGAACCATCCGCTCACCCCCTTTTCGAGACACTATGGGGACCTTGAGGGACTGGACGAGGAACATATTCTTCATATACATCAACAACTCCAGAAGAAACTCTAGGAAACACTGTGGTGATTGGGAACTTACTGGTTACAGAAGCCCCAGCAAGGTTCTCCCCAGTATTCACCATGGTAGGGAGGACATCAAGGGGAATAGGGTCAACAAAGTTGTGCCCCAATTCCTACGAAAAGAATAAAACAACAAGACAAGAAAAATTAAGCAAAAATGGATATAGCAAAAGAAATACAGAAAGTACCCGCATGAAGAGAAAACGACTTACAACTGGAGGTGGGTTGTTGGCAGAGAACTTGGAGACAATAAGCGGGACAACGCTTGCTCCTTTCAGCATCTTCTGGAGATGCTCGAGAACCTCCTCGTCGGTCAACTCAAGGGCAGGGACCATGCGTGAAGGATCCTCAGCCCTAGAGTACTCGAAGCCAAGGTTCTCTCGCTCCTTCAGAGGCTGAACACGGCGACGAAGAAAGCTAGAGACAATACTAAAGCCAGTCAAACCCTGCTGTTTTAGAGTACTTATCCTATCGAGAAATGGCTGGATCGCCTGAACCTCAGCCGGCGTCAGGGAGTTCTTTTCCCACCAGTTGTTAACCGAGGGACCAGATCCAGAATGTATGACTAGAGACAGAATCAAATTGGCGGCATAGAACCAATCAGCACGCCAATCCCTCACAGAATCAACCAGGTCATAGTCAAAGAACTTGCTTTTGAGACCCTAGCGAAACTGAATCCCATAGCCGCCTAGAACGTTGATGTCTTCACGGCGGGGTTGAGGCTTCAAACGAAAGAAGTGACGGAAAAGAGAAAGAGAAGGAGAAATTCCAAGGAAAGCTTCACAGAGATGTACAAAAACAGAAAGATGGAGGACGGCATTGGGAGTTAGATGGTTCAGACTAACCCCAAAATAACCAAGAAATTGGTGAAGGAAGGCAGAAGCAGGAAGGCAAAGACCGGCACGGATAAAAGAGACAAAAAGGATAATCTCACCAGGACCTAGAGCAGGGACCCGGTGCTCGCCTAGAACTCTTCATTCAGCAATGCCCTTGCTCTAGATCAGACCATTGCTGGTAAGCTCATGAAGCTGGTCTTCAGTTGTTGTCGAAGCCGGCCAAGCTTTCTGGGTAGCCCTTATGGCCACGAACTCCTGGTTCTCGATCATGGAAAGAGACGACTCCTTATCCACGAAGGTTGTCTAGGACTTGCTCATGGCTTTCTTCCTACCCATGTACTAAAGGAGGCAAGAAGGAGCTAGGGGAAGAGAAGGTTTCGATGGTGGCGCTAAGATGGCGGCAGCAATGGCGACGGTAGATTTCTGAAAGCTTGGGTTTCAAGGCAAGAGAAGGGCAGTAAAGAAAAAGAAGATGAAGGGTCTTTAAATAGATTTTACAGCAATAAAAACGGCCCACTAGGCCCATTAAAGCACCATGTGAGAACGCAATGGTCCATTTACTGACATGGCTAAAATGATGGAGGGCACAAATTCACACAACGGTACAATTCAACGGGCAGATTTTAGACTTATCCATCCAACATTACGGCGGATTTATCATATTACTACAAAAAAAACAACCCATCAACCATGAAGAAAAGAAGGGATACCTCACAAGGAACATAAGAACTCGGTTATTACGGAAAGAACTCAGGAATCTCATGAACAACCAGGACTACAGTAGAAAAATAAATGACAACTCAGAAGACAAGATTCTTTCCATTACAAGTGACTTCAAAAATAGAAGATTACAAATCTTACAAGACCCAACAAACTCGGTACCATGAAAAGCAAAGTAGCAAAGAGGAACCCGGACACGGCTAGGCTCTGGAATGACTATGTGTCCCAAATTGCTACTCGGAAGGATAAACCGCTCTCGGCTACACTGTTTTCTTCAAAGGACGGACACAGTGCATCCAAGGCGAAAATCAGCAGCATGGCGGGACAACATGGAGCAGAGAAGGCCGGTAGGCATCTGTCTACCCAAGACCAATGTGATGCTAGATATGGTGTTGATCTGCACTGGACAGTCTCAAGACAGGCGACAAGGATCAACCCAGAACTGCCAGATGAAGGAACGAAGCCCACATCATAAGACTTCCTCCAACTACCGCCACGTACATCTTGGTACATTGCTGCTGCGGGATTAGCCTACCTCTAATCCCTATCACAAGACTTTCTCTAGCTACGACAAGACACACAAGAACTACAAACATGCCCGGGGACTGCTCTACTTCACAAACTACCATATTCATGACAATGAAGGTTTCAACAGAATGTTCAATGGATGAAAACAAGCACTCTAGGAGGGTATTTATAGATCAAAGGAGCAGTGCACATGGACTAGGAGTACCAATGAAATAAGCCTAACAAAGGACATAGTGAAAAGACATGGCTCAATAATGGAAGACTCAGGCGAGAGGGAATAGTACTCGAAGACGAGCATATTCGGAAGAATATACCGACATAGTACAACCCATGAACAAAAGGCATTTACACTCAACCACCACCATACAACTACATCTGACAATAGCAAACTACCAGAGAATACACCAAGACCCTGCATTCGAGTTCTTCCTGAACAAAATAACCCGAATATATGCTCGGGGGCTACAAAAGGAAAGGTATACAGTTCTTTCGAACAACTCAGGTTCAAGACCCTCCAACTTTTTGTTCCAAATAGCAAGAGGCTTGGGGGCTACACTCAGTGAGTGCACTTTTTCCTTCAAAAAGCGCACGTCACTCAGAACACTTCTTCAAGACAGACGACTTCAAGGCCACAAGATAAAAAGAACTAGGACATAGCTATATCCGAGCTCTTTTCGACAAAAAGAACCCGAACATAGCTAAATTAGAGCTCTTTTCAACAAAGAAACCGGGTATACGCTCGGGAGCCTTTCAACGAAGAATCAGGGAGATTTCAAGAAAAGATCCTCAAACTCCATGTGCCAAATAGCAAGAGGCTCGGGGGCTACATCCAAATAGGGGTACTTTTTTCTTCAATACTTTTTTATTCAAAAAGGTACACACCACGTAAAGATCTCACGAAGCGCTGCATGGTTTCACTCAAGAAAGCACTCGGACGATGCTTGTTCCTGCTCGACAAGACTTGAAGGAATAAGACGAGGCATCCAGAACTCAACCATGAAGTGCTTGGGGGCTTGTCGGTGCGGGACCCACGGGATACCCCACAAGGAAGCGAGAAGAACTAGCCTAACTAGGATTCTTCCCCTGTAATCTTAGTAGTAGTATTATTTTGTAATTCTACTAGGAACTCTCATTGTAAACCGACTAGGACTCTGGCCTCCTGACTATATAAAGAAAGGCATGGCTCCTTAGATCGGGAGTTGAGACAACAATTGTACAACACTATACTTTACGATCAATCCAACACAAAGGCTAACGCTGACTAGACGTAGGGCTATTACTCGATCTATGATCAAGGGCCCGAACCAGGACAAATCGACTGTCTCTTGCGTTAACCGTTGAGTTCTGCATACGCTGAAGCCCGAACATACTGCCCCGAGGACCCCCGTAGTAGGCTATCGGTGGTCAAACATCGACAGCGACCATAGCACATGGCCAGTGATCTTGACCATGTACAACATCCCAACATGGTTGTGTTAGAAGAGAAATTACCTTCTCCTTACTATTCTTATTTCTGGCCCTAAACAACCAGGCATTTATATAGACGTGTTCCTCGAGCCTTTGATGCAAGAAATGGAGTGGCTATGGAGGCATGGGGAGCAGATGTACGATGTGTTCTAAAAGGAGGACTTCATATGTAGAGCAATAATATTTGTTACTACCAATGATTACCCCGTATTGTTTGTTTTGTCTGGACAGATCAAAGGAAAGACAGGATACTTGGTTTGCTTGGATGGTACTACATGGGTGTACCTGGATGCATCTAAGAAGATAGTTTACCTAAGGAATCGACGCTTCTTAAAGACAAGTCATAAGTATCACAGCAAATTGTTGTTTAGATTTTATGACAACTCCTCGGAAATTGAACCCCCTCTGGAGAGACATCGTAACGGAGAACACATGTACAGAATGGTGAAAAACATACGCGTGGTCTATGGAAAGAAGAATCCAGATGGAATGAACAGATATAGAAGCACACCTCCTGTCAAAGGTGTACCTTTCAAGAAACAATCGATCTTCTTTCAGTATCTGCATGTGTGTGAGACTACATTTATGCATGTGTGTGAGACTACCCTTTGCAACATCCAGATGACTTTATTTGAACATCCACTCTATTACTAATAAAAACTTTATGAAATCACTTAACACTTTATGAAATGAAGAAATGGTCAAAATAAAAGTAGGAGATCTTGACGAGTTATACAACTTTTATATTCATCACCCTTACAGCTGAAATCATTTAGTGTTTGCAAATTAGGTTTGAAGCTGTTATTTTCTGAAATTTAAAATTTGAATTATTCAAAATTAGTGACAAAGATAGATGACTAGACTAAAATGATAGAGCATGATTTTAAAAAATTTTAGGAAAAAACTATCACATTTGGAGTTAGTATGAGGGAGAAAAACTAGTTACAAGTTTCAGCCACAGATTAAAAAGAGAAATCACGCTTGTCCATCATTGATCATCATGAACAGTTGTGATTTTTCTTTTTAATCTCTGAGTAAAATTTGTAACTAGTCTTTCTCCCTCATACTAACTCCAAATGTGATGATTTTTTTTTCTAAAATTTTCTAAAATCTTGCCCTATCAAGTTAGTGTGTTGATTTGGGCATTCTTTTCATTTGACAAAGTTTGAGCACTTCAAATTTTTCAAATTTAAAAAAATGACACGTTCGAACGAGATTTTCAACCATTAAATGATTTTAGCTGAAAAAGTGATGAATACCAAAGTTGTATAACTCATCATGATCTAAAACTTTTATTTTGATCATTTCTTCATCTAACAAAGTGATAGTAAATATTATTCACAAATCAACATGTTTCTCATATAGTTCATGAAACTATCAGTCATACGTGAATTTATGAACAATATTTACTAATACTTTGTCATATAAAGAAGTGACCAAAATAAAAGTTGTAGGTAGTGATGAGTTCAACAACTTTTATGTTCACGACTTTTATTGTTGAAATCATTTAAGGTTTCAAAATCTTGTTTGAAGTTGTCATTTATTGAAATTCAAAATTTTAACTGTTCAAATTTGGTCAAATGAAAATATGATCAAAATAAAAGTTGTACATATTGATGTGTTCTACAACTTTGGTATTTATGAGTTTTTCATCTGAAATCATTTACTCTTTCAAAATATTGTTTCAAGTTGAAATTGTTTGAATTTCAAAATTTGAATCGTTCAAACAAAATGACATGACAAGATGACCAAAATAAAAGTTGTACATATTGATGAGTTATATAACTTTTATGTTTACAACATTTTCATTTTATTTCATTTAATGTCATAAAATTATAGTCGAAGTTTTAAAATTCAAATTTTTAATTTTTGTTTTCTATATTGTTTTGACTACAATTGTTTATATATATATATATATATATATATATATATATATATATATATATATTTCTTCATATATATAATAATACAAAATATTATATTTGTGCATTTATACAATTATTTTTATATTACTTTATGTTTTTATGATATAAAAAATACAGAATTAATAATTTAAAAAAATAAAAAATATTTGTAGGGGCTGTTGAATCAGAAACCGCCCCTACAAATGCATTTGTAGGGGCGGCTGGATCAGGAGCTGCCCCAAGAAATCGTCCCGAGTATAAATTGAAGGGTGCGCGGGTGTTAGCCTGTTGGGCGCTCTCTTCTTCCTTCGACGCCGTCAGGCTGCCCCGCCGACGTCGCCTCCCGGACCTATCCCGACACTGCCCGTGCCCCCTCCCCGCACCCGCGCGCCCCATCTCCGCACCCATGCGCCCCCTCCCCGCACCCGCGCGCCTGCTCCCCGCCCTAGGGTTTTCGACCAGCCGGCGGCGCTAGGGTTTTCGACCGGCCAGCGGCACGAAGACGAGGGCCACGTCCCCGCGCTCGGCCACAGCCGCGGTGTGACTCCACCGCTTGGGTATGGCCGTGGTACTAGAGGAGAGCGGCCGTGGTACTGGAGGAGAGCGGCTCGGCCAATAGCTAAATAATCTTGCCGAGGTACGTCTCCTGCTACCCACCTCTGTCCATTCAAAGCACATTTGCACAACAAGTGTTCGATGCTTTGCCTCTATGAGATGATTGTTGAGTTTGAACCTAAACCCATGCCATCTATGAGGACCTAGACGACTTTCACCATGGTCTACTGAATCCATGCCGCTGTCTGGTCCAATTTGGTTGTATACATTTTGTGTTGTATACAGTAATTTTAACAATTCTACTGTGTTGCAAAGGTGAAGTCAGTTTTGAAATCAGAGTGCAACATTTATAATAGGAAACTTTTGCTCTATTGGTTGTGCAAAATTGCAGCTGTCTGGAGTCCTGTCCTCATTGGGTCTAGGTAAAATTGAATCACTCTTAATGGAAATGCAATGTCCATTTTGTTTTGGGAAGAAGAGTGGCTATTATAGAAATCATATCCCATTTTCTAGTAACGCTTCATGTTATAGCTTTGCCTCTATCAAAACTGATGGTTTGATATGTGTATATACTTGCTTTACTGGTTGACAAACTAAACTAACAGTTACTACTTGTAGTCAATCAGGTGTATATTTTTATGTGACCAATGGCACTGCGTTATGTCTCTTGCTGTAAGTAAAACTATATTGTTTGACACAACACAATGAATTGGTATCATTGTTTTTGTTTCTTACTCACGCGGAGCTAGATATAATTCATTTTCCTTAATTGTTCTGTTACTTCTAGGAGGGGAAAACTTTCAAATTTCTTAGAAGGGACTGCGGGAGTATCTGTATTGCTGATTTGTATTTTCTTTTAGCTAATAAAAAGATGGAATCTGAATCTGATGGTACATATGGTTTCTTACTATGTTGTATGGATAGGGAAGATAGATATGTTCCGGAATCTTAGCTTGACACTTAAATTAGTTGTCTCCTCAATTTTTTTGCCTCTTCTAGTGTGTACTAGGTTACAATGGTAAAAAATATTGTTGTTACAATGGCAAACTGGACATATCCAGTTAGGATTCTTCTTAACTTCTAACACATTCTCACCATACCTGCATCAGCAACAAAGTGTCAATCCAGAAACAAACTAACTGTCAAGTATAGCCTTGCATGGAAAAAAGAAAACAGAGCTCAATTTCTATGAAAATATAGCTTCTCAAATGAAAGACTTGTGATATGTAGTTTTTATTGTAAGTCTAATTAATGTCAGTCTTGTGTGGGCAATCTATATAAAACATTGTCCAAGTAAATATGGTTTGACTTAGGATAAACCAGATAAACCGTAAATTGGAAAATACAGCTAAACTTCTAGAGGTAAAATTTTAATATCTGCATTGGCTCTTGAGTTGTTTATATACCCATATACATTATGTTGTCTTGCTTTGTATATAAGTCTGCATTTGTTGTTGTTTTGCATGTTGTTCTGGCATCCTTTGCATGTGGCATTATGGCCTCCAGCTATGACCCAGTGATCTATCCGATCCAATCCAGCCCACCCAACAAGACAACATGTTTTTGATCAATCTAATCCACCTAGATACACCTGGACCCAACTAGCAAGCTGTAGCAATTCAACCCACATAACCCACCCAAATCCATTTTAACTCACCCATGCACAGGCCTAAGAGCATCTACCATATCACAATGCCAGAGTTCTAGTCGGCCAAGTTGGCTCAGATGGTATGTATAGTAGTATTATGCTTGAACCCTTGTACTACGAAATCGTGTATGTATGCAATGCGAACAGTCCAGATTTTGGTCAGAACTGCTATCGTTCTGCAAAGACCATTCATGCCACTAACTTTTATCCACGTTAGACATGGACTCCATAGGAGGTGGTACTCTCTAGCTTGCTCCGAAGAAGAATCTAGAAAAGCTATTCCAGTTTCTGAAATTGTGCACCTTGCTTCAAAATTTGCAGGGGAACTAAAATGCTGGTTTTGTGATCTGTAGAGTCAACTGTCCTTTTTCTTTGCACTGAACTGATGCATCTTTCATGTGGACAGTCTGTAAACAAGGAAACTAACTTGCCATTTATACAATATAGCAAAAACAAACTTGAGCAAATATTAAAATTCACCTCTACACTTCAGTTTGCAAATTGATGTTTATCTAACATACCCAAAGCTAGTGTGCATTATCTAATGTGCCACTATTATTTAGGAGATGTCCATATATAAGCTAGTGTGCATTATCTATCTTTGTTCATAGATAAATAAGTAGTTCTGATTCTATTTTTATCTGGTTATTTGAATGCATACAAGTACCTAGTGTTAGTGTTTGTGGCTGTGCTTGGATGCCTTTCTTCCCTAGTGGTTGCAGCTGTTGCTGTTTGATATTTGTGTGCAATGGCAACTTGCTGTCCTACTACTGCTCTACTGTCGATGCGGGACCCACGGGATACACCGCAAGGAAGGGAGAAGATCTAGTTTGATTAGGATTCCTCCCATGTAATCCTAGTAGTAATATTACCCTGTAATCCTACTAGGACTCTACATTATAAACTGACTAGGACTCTGGCCTCCTGACTATATAAAGGAGGGCAGAGTTCCTAGAAGAGAGAACACAACAAAACACAACATTTGACAATCAATCCAACGCAAAGGCTAATGCCGACTAGACATAGGGCTATTACTCGATCACGATCGAGGGTCTGAACCAGGATAAATCGACTGTCTCTTGTGTTTACTGTCGAGTTCTGCATACGCTGAAGCCCGAACAAACTACCCCGAGTACCCCCGTGGCAGGCTATCGGTGGTGAAACATCGACAGCTGGCGCACTAGGTAGGGGCTTTCGGCGAAATTGCATCCGAGAGCTCGACGGACCTCGACAACATGATCTTCTCGATGGGATCAACCTTCATCTTTGGTTCATGGATCTACGAGGTAGGCGATGATGGCAAGCTCCAAAGCCATCTCCTCGAAGATTCGGATCACCTTGAAGACCTTTCTATTTCGGCGACTACGACAGATCAACTCGCCGGAAGATTCGCGCAGTTCGTGATGTCCGATCCAACTCAGATTTTGCGGCTTTGCGCATCCAACTCAAACTCAGGCTCTGCATCCAAGATGGAGTCTTTACCGAGTTCTTTTGAGAAACCAAGTTCTTTTCCGGCGGGGCTCCAGAGCGCAGCCTCAGCCTATCAAGAAAATAACTCGGAATACACTCAAAGTCCTTTCAAGAAGTCGGGTCCTCTCCCAATTGGACTCAACAACATAGCAAGATCTTACCAAGACCCGCTCCAAGAAGTCACCGGTCCAGTGCGAAGGCTATAGCTTATCGGAGCACAGGAAGGCCTCATACTAACCATGACATCTCAAGATTGCCTCGTCCACTGGCCGGGTCCTATTCCTAGAAGCAGCAACGCCCAATTAGTTGATGAGACAGCCGTTCTACCCTACCAAAAAGGCAGTATGCTCTATGACACCGATACCTCCATAGAAGACATCAACAACTCATGCAAGGAAGACATAGAAGTAGTACATGCCCGAGAAGTTTTTATGGTTCAACAATCACCGTTGATATCGCCGCAAGCACCAGATGTCAGATCCTCAGATGAGTCAGAATCCAACATATCTCCCAATGCCTTGGAATACGATGGCGAGTTTGAGGGCTAGAAACAAGCCAGAGAAAGAAGAAATAAACCAAAAGAAGGTCGCAGACGCCACGCTAGACAGCACAAAGAAGCCTAGACCAAGTACGAGACAGAATTAGCCAAGTACGGCAAGAAGAAATACGATCAAGAAGCCGAAGAAAGATGAGCAGCCAGGGCACGCAATGCTCCATATGATAAGATCCGAGAAGTGTTAGAAGAACTTGAAGCCATTTCACATCCCAATGAAGAACAAGAGTGACTCCGAGAACTTTTACGAACAACATCCTTAAAAGCACACAACAGAACGACCCGCTCTAGAGTACCCACTGTTTTAGCTGGGCAAGAAGTACAAAGTCAAAGGAGGTCTGCTTTTGAAAGATTGGGGCCAAACGGAAGC
The DNA here is from genome assembly GCF_019320115.1 of Miscanthus floridulus. Taxonomy (NCBI): domain Eukaryota; kingdom Viridiplantae; phylum Streptophyta; class Magnoliopsida; order Poales; family Poaceae; genus Miscanthus; species Miscanthus floridulus. The sequence continues at coordinate 71,698,693 of NC_089588.1, forward strand.
CAAGACCGAGGAAGCAGAAAAAATCATACTCAGAGTAACCAAGTTAAGCATACCGGCCAAGAGCAAAAGAGCTAAAAAGATGTTTGAGGGGGTAGCTAATAAGCTAACACCCGAACCAAAAAGCAAAATGGCTAAAATCACGCCTAAGCATACCGGCTGAGAGCAAAAGAGCTGAAAAGATGCTTGAGCCCACCGATGAGGGTAGCTAATAAGCTAACACCCGAACCAAAAAGCAAAATGGCTAAAATTATGCCTGAGCATACTGGCCGAGAGCAAAAGAGCTGAAAAGATGCTTGAGCCCGCCGATGAGGGTAGCTAATAAGCTAACACCCGAACCAAAAAACAAAATGGCTAAAATCATGCCTGAGCATACCGGCTGAGAGCAAAAGAGCTGAAAAGATGCTTGAGCCCATCGATGAGGGTAGCTAATAAGCTAACACCCAAGCCAAAAAGCAAAATGGCTAAAATTATGCCTGAGCATACCGGCCGAGAGCAAAAGAGCTGAAATGATGCTTGAGCCTGCCGATGAGGGTAGCTAATAAGCTAACACCCAAACCAAAAAGCAAAATGGCTGAAATCATGCCTGAGCATACCAGCCGAGAGCAAAAGAGCTAAAAAGATGCTTGAACCCGCCAATGAGGGTAGCTAATAAGCTAACACCCGAACCAAAAAGCAAAATGGCTGAAATTATGCCTGAGCATATCGGCCGAGAGCAAAGGAGCTGAAAAGATGCTTGAGCCCGCCAATGAGGGTAGCTAATAAGCTAACACCCGAACCAAAAAGCAAAATGGCTGAAATCATGCCTGAGCATACCGGCCGAGAGCAAAAGAGCTGAAAAGATGCTTGAGCCCGCCGATGAGGGTAGCTAATAAGCTAACACCCGAACCAAAAAGCAAAATGACTGAAATCATACCAGAGCATACCGGCCGAGAGCAAAAGAGCTAAAAAGATGCTTGAGCCCGCCGATGAGGGTAGCTAATAAGCTAACACCCGAACCAAAAAGCAAAATGGCTGAAACAAGCCAGTTGTCTGACTACTCGTCACAGTTTCCGACTACTTTGGCTGCGGTGACCAACTACTCGACAGCTCATGTCCAAGTAATCGCAAGCTGATGCTCGGGGGCTACAACCACTGGGGTCTCCTGAGCGCAAAATGCTAGGATCGCACGCTGATTCTACCACGCGGCCATCAATCAAGCTAAGTCATGGTTTAATATTTTTTTTCAAATATTCTTTAATCATCATATATCTCTGGATATTATCCATATGCCTCCGTGGCTCTACTACAGTTGATTTACTTGGGTTGCTGAGGCCTTAATCCATGAAGCCTATTCGTCAGAAAGGGAACCATTTTCTAGACCACGTCATCAAATAAGGAGCTCGCCCACTGCTGGCTGCCTTACTTGGCCACTACTTCGTTGGGTGAGACACACGCCCTGTGCTGTCTTACTCGGTTGCTGCTCTACAAGTCGCCAGGACATCCGACTACTCGGTCGCGGTGATCGACTACTCGGTTGGGGTGATCAACTACTCGACAGCTAAGGTCGACCTTGTTGCGGTGATTTGGAAATTCTAAGGTGGGGTGATACAGGGTCTCCAGTGAGGGGACTGCCCACCCGAAGCCTTTTGATAGCTTATCTAGGTTGCCTTACTTAGATCGAATCATGATCGAACGAGAAGATTTTGCGTCAGCAAGATGAGCACGAATATGAGGATGCACGTGCATATTTATATATACTTTCATTACTTAAGCAAAACAAAGGAAGAGGCATGACATACAGCAGCATGCAAGAAGACATCAAGCACGCAAGCTAATTATGGAAAGTACTCGGTGGCGCAACTATGTTGACTTGCAATGGTATATGGATAGCCTACTGCAGTTCGCGGGTTACTTGGATACACCCTTGAGAATGTCTACAAGATCCTACATACCCTCAGAAGAGGTTTTCAGTTCTTTGAACAACTCAGATTCAAGACCCTCCAACTTTTTGTTCCAAATAGCAAGAGGGTTGGGGGCTACACTCAGTGAGTGCACTTTTTCTTCCAAAAAGCGCACATCACTCAGAAGACTTCTTCAAGACAGGGGTTTTCAAACAACATAAGATTCAAGACCCTCTAACTTTTTGTTCCAAATAGCAAGAGGCTCGGGGGCTACACTCAGTGAGTGCACTTTTTTCTTTAAAAAAGCGCACGTCACCAAGAAGACTTCTTCAAAACAGACCACTTCAAGGCCTCACAATAAAAAGAACTTGGACTGAGCTATATCCGAGTTCTTTTTGATAAAGAACCCGGGTACATGCTCGGGAGCCCTTTGATAAAGAATCAGAGCAATTTCAAGACAAGACCTTCCAGCTCCTTGTTCCAAATAGCAAGAGGCTTGGGGGCTACACCAAGATGGGAGTATTTTTTTCTTCAAAAAGGCACACACCACTCAAAGATCCCAAGAAGCGCTACATGGTTTCACTCAAGAAGCACTCGGGCGATGCTTGTTCCTACTCGGCAAGACCTGGAGGAACAAGACAAGGCTTCCGGAGTTCAACCATGAAGTGCTCGGGGGCTTGTCGATGCAGGACCCACGGGATACACCGCAAGGAAGGGAGAAGATCTAGTTTGATTAGGATTCCTCCCATGTAATCCTAGTAGTAATATTACCCTGTAATCCTACTAGGACTCTACATTGTAAACTGACTAGGACTCTGGCCTCCTGACTATATAAAGGAGGGCGGAGTTCCTAGAAGAGAGAACACAACAAAACACAACATTTGACAATCAATCCAACGCAAAGGCTAACGCCGACTGGACGTAGGGCTATTACTCGATCATGATCGAGGATCCGAACCAGGATAAATTGACTGTCTCTTGCATTTACCGTCGAGTTTTGCATACGCTGAAGCCCGAACAAACTGCCTCGGGTACCCCTGTGGCAGGCTATCGGTGGTGAAACATTGACATCTACTACTCCATAGTCTCTACTCTCTACTAGTATTCTCTCTTACTATGTGGCCAGTGGCTACTAATCTTCTCTGTACTTGTTGTCTGCTCCTTGTACTTGGTGGCTGCTGGCCAGTTGCTCCTACTACTACTTGCTACTCCTACTACTCCTCTCTCTACTTACTACTATTGCTACTTATTATCTTCTATCTTCTATCAACTCTTACTACTAGTGGCTGTTGGTTGGTCTCCTACAACTCCTATTACTACTACTTGCTCCTCTTACTACTACTCTACTACTATACTGTCCTCCTACTCTTCTCCTACTACTCTACCACTCCTCTTCTACTACTACTCTCCTCTACTCCACTCTACTACTCTCCTCTCCTAAGCAGCTGTTGTTTTTTTTGCTACTTCTACTACTTCCCTACTACTACTATTTACTACTTCTACTTCTGTCTTCTATCAACTACTTGTACTTCTATCAACTAATTCTACTACTTCCCTACTACTACTATCTACTACTTCTAATTGTCCGATCTGCCTATCAGGTTCGGAAGATATTAAGCATATGATATTCATGTGTGATCGAGCAAAGTCAGTATGGCAACTGTTGCTTTTTTGGGAAGCAGCACCTGCTTTTTTTTTGCTAAATCTCCCCTCTCCTCTATTTTTGCCACCTTTCCTATCCTCTATGTTTGGGAAGCAGCAGCTGCTTTTTTACACCTTTTCCTCTCTATGTTTGTTAAGCAGTTGTTGCTTTTTTTTTTTTGCTAAATCTCCCCTCTCCTCTCCTCTCCTTTGTTTTGCTGATGATGAAATTGTTCAAGTCCATACATTATATGGAATATGAGCTGATGATCAAGAACTTGTGAGGAACTTGGCATCATTAGCAGCCGCCCTACATTACCTCCTCCTCTCTTCTCTGTTATGATGCCTTGATGCTCCAAGTTCATGATCAAATGATGATTGACATGTTTCTGAGACATCTACTACTGCTACTACTCATTTTTTTGATATATTATTGTTTTATAGGACTACTTTGGTTTATAGACCTTTTTTATTTCTTATACCTTCTCGCATACCTAAAGCACACTTTCTTGCATCTATTAGAACAAAGCGTGAAATAATGTCGCGGACACCAGACAGTGCAGCCCAATGCCCCGAGCATGATGAGCAGCCAACCTATGAGGAGCAAGCACTAGAGGACTAGCTAACTCAGGAGCAGTTCGATAACTAGTTAGAAAAGGATCTAGAAGTGATGCTTACTCAAGAGAGTGTGACGAGGAGGAAGGGGGAGCAGAAGGAAGAACAGGAGAGGTTGTTGAAGGCAAAGAAGAAGAGGATGATGATGATGATGACTCAGAAGAGGGATATGAAAGTCCTGAGGATCCTTTCCCATGTGAAGCCAGAAGGAGGCCAACGGATGAAGATTTGGACAAGGATTTTGACCCGAACGAGGAGGTAGGGAAAAAGCCTTAGCTTGTAAATTTTGCTAAAGCTTTGGCTGTGTTACCTCTGCTAACACTTTGACCTATCGTATATATAGGTCCCTCCTAAAACTCGGAAAAGACGACGTCGACGTCCGCGACATCTCGCTGGACAAGACGGAGTAGAGGAAAGGAAAGCAGAGGCAACAGCCACAGAGACGGATCACGATGCCTCTGCTCCACAACCTCAAGACACGACCATGACTACCAAGCCTATGAGGAAACAAGGGGATAGAAAAGGAAATCTATATCCAGATAAGGCATGCTATGTGATAACAGAGGTTGGGCCAGCAGGGGAGATCCTTGAGCCAAAGGAATTAAGAGGACGATTCTATAATGCGATCGAGGCCCTAGTAAGAGATAAATTGAACCCAGCAATCCCTAACTAGAAAGAGGTACCAGAGAACAAAAAGAATGAACTATGGGATAGGCAGCTAAAGCTCAATTTTAGATTTCTGGAGGGTAAGCATGAACTGGTAAAAAATGCTTTCAAGATGATGGGAGAGTCATTCTGGAGTTGGAGGTCGGAGCTCAACACGAAGGATATCCAAAAGGGGTTAACTCCCTTCAACGAATTTGGCAAAATAACTCCTAGTCAATGGGAGGAGCTCATGGCTCGGAAGAATTCACCGGAGGCATTGGAGCTCAGTGCCCGTAACACCGAGCCGACGAAGAAGAACAAACACCACTATCATCTAAGCCCCGGTGGCTACTATGCCAAGGAAGAGCAGTTTAGGAAGATGGACGAAGAGGCCACAACTGCTGGGAATATTGATGTGACGAATTTGAAGGTACGCTTAAGGAATTGGATATATGCGAGGAGTACAGAATCATCCGGTAGTAATCTTAAGTTTGATAAGCCAGAGACCCAAGAGGCAGTATCAAGGATACTGAAATATGCTAAAGACAAGGAGAAGGGCTCATTCAATCCTTCCAGAGAGAGGGACGAGCTTAGCCTTGGCTTGGGAAATAAGGAGCACACAGGCCGCACCAGGGGGCTAGGGAAAAGGATGACCTAAAAGCAAGGATTCGAAGAGGACAGGCACATATACAAGAAACATGGCAGAGACCGGGAGACTAGTCTTGAGCTCCAAGTGAAGGCTCTAGTTGTGAAGGTGCTGGAGGAGCAAGGACTATCTATGGAGCCACAGATATTAGTGACGCCACCAGGAGAACTGGCATTAGTTGGCAGCCCTCCAAAAGTTCCTAGTAGCCAAGGTTCCACTACAGCCACAACCCCCATCGATCGCATACGAGAACCAACTAGTTGCACCTTGGTGTTTCTCAGTGGCCAGCAGAACACTGTGATGGAGGTGGTAACGGGTGTGGCACATCCTCCTGGTGGCTTACACCACAATAATAAGATACCGCCAGACTACACTAGGGTCGAGGTGCATACAGTGAAGCCTGAGTTCATGTAGTGGAGGATAGACTATGCAACTCTCGAGGGGTTGGTGTTACTCGGAGACGTTATGGGGCAGTTTATCCTCTGGCACAAACAGGACATTATATTGACTGCTTCTTCGCCGCCTCCCCCACTCCCAAATTTGGAGCGAGTTGTTGAGGTCGAGGAGATATTTTCACCGTCTCATGACCACCATATTCCTGAGATGTCACATTCTTCCCCGCCTCCTAGCGAGCATGTGCCTAATGAGATGCCACAACCTTCTCCAGCTCATACCGAGCAAGTGCATGATGAGATGCCACAGTTTTCTCAACAAGAACAGCCGATACATGAACAACGAGTGCCTCCTGAAGAAGGTGATGCATAAGAAGATGAGGGCGTGCCTAAATGGGAACTTCGAAAGAAGCATCCAATCACCATAAGGCCAGTTTATGTTTCGATGAAAGACGTCTTGTCGGTGTCCAAGTGGTTTTCCCATGACCAGTTCAAGCCTGAGAACCAAGTTAAAAAAGTCCCATCACGGGGTTCTAAGGAGGCCATCACTAGCAAACTCCACCAAATTGCAAAGCAGTATCCAAATGTTGATGCCATCAAATGGTCAAATAATTGCCCGAAAACATATGAAAGAGGCAAGCCCTTCCTACCAAACCGGGACATCCAGTGCCTACCACTTGGAATGAGAAGGTTTCATGATTGGTACTTGCGTGTTCTCCCAACGAGCATAGATCTCATACAAGCATGCTTCCCCACCGGCACATTTGAAAGCCCAGCCAGGAAAATTGTCTTTGACTTCAATGACATGCACACATGCTTTCACCTAGCAGAAACGGAGATGAATCTAATTCGCACGTGGTGCCTGTAAGTCCTTGTCCTCCAGATATGATATGAATGTAATCTTTGAATTTTGTTGTAACTAACCCATGTCGTGATTTGTACAATGCAAGTGCACATTGTCAAACAAATGCCAAGTGTGAAAGCCGGGTATCTAGACCCTCAAGCTATAGCCCAAACAAATTTTAATTACCCTAAACGGTGGACACTGGATGCTAAAGAGCTAGCTGCTGCAAAGACTCTTCGGGAGAAAGAGTGCATCCGTACGACAAAACTAAGGGAAGAGTCCCTTAAGGTTGCGGCATACATTGCCCTCGCTTTCAAAACTCTCCGACAACACTCTACTATATGGCTACCATATAACTTCGAGTAAGTTCAACTCTATACTTAGAGCTTAGTTCGATATATTTTATTCGATGCAAAAGAGCTTATCTAGTTCTATGATTAAATCCATGCAGCAACCACTGGATTTATATAGCCGTCGATGTCGGGAGGACCATGGCATGGGTCTTTGATTCAATAGATAGGGACCCGGTGACATACAAAGACTTCATATCGATTCTCAAGACGTATACATATCGACAATCCTCATTAGCTTATATGTTTGTATACGTATTTGTAACGTTCACTTTTGGATTCTAACAAGTTGTATTTGCTAAAATAATTTGAATAGGGCATTTAGGTTCTATGTCACTAATCATCACGGAAGGCATGATCCAGCAAGGAAGGAAAAACTGGCTATAAAAACACTATGTGCGGTAAGTGTAACCTACTTTTTCAGTACTCTGTTACATGGCTGTCAAAAGCATTACTTAACATTTTCATATGCAAAACACACACTGCCCCAAGCAGAAGCCTGGGAGTGTACATTGTGGATACTATATATGTTCTATGATGAGTAACACCGGTGCCTACAGGAGACACCCCTTAAGGGTAAGTTTGAACCTCTTCACCCGTAGTATAAAAACTTCATACATGGTATGAAATACTAAGCCAAAACTTGTTCTCTTGTAGTGGAGAGAAAAGAAAGGAATAAAAAGAGACCCATGGTCGGCGACCTTTGCAACTTCATATTGGATCAGATTGTACACGTCAAAGGCGCCTACCATGACCGAGAGTCTGAGTTAGGTACAAATCCTCAGTACCAACACCTTCGTGAGACTGAAAGGCTAGCTCTAGGACGTTGATAACAATGTGTATGAAATTTATATATTTAATAATGGATTGTATATATTCTTATGAATTGGACTTGTAATTGTAGTTTATATAATACTCTTGTGCTTGTAGTCGCGGTCGCGGGGCATTCGGCAACGCGAACGCTGATCACGGGGCGTTTGGCAACGCGAACGCGGTTCGGAACGTTGGTCGTGGGGCGTTCGACAACGCGAACGCGGTTCGTAACGTTGGTCGTGGGACGTTCGGCAGCGCGATTTTTGAATTGTAAATTTGAATTTTTTTGCGGGAAAACATACTGTAGGGGCGGTTCTATATTGAACCGCCCCTACAAACAGGTATTTGTAGGGGCGGTTGGTACTACAGCCGCCCCTACAAATGCATGATTTGTAGAGACGGTTCGGTAGGGACGGCTGGCCAAACCACCCCTATAAAGGGTTACGAGCCGCCCCTAAAAATCGATTTTATAGTAATGCTTGCCTTACCTTGGGCACCTTTAGCAAGCTCAACTCGGCTCAGTTCGTTATGGCTTGTTAAGATAATAGCTGAGCTGAAGGAGGGCTCAACTCATTTACAAGATCGAGCTGGCTCGTTTAGCTCGCGAGCCACAACATAAAATCTCACGACAGTTACTTGGGATGCCGATGGAGTCACTTACTCACCTATGTTTTAGCCTGCTGCAAATAAAGGTAGATGTATACATAGCCATCTATGGCCCTGTTTGGTTGGGCTTTTGACTTTGGCTTTTGGCCCCAAAAGCCAAAAGCCCAACCAAAGGGGCTGCTTTTGAAGAGTGCTTTTTCAGAAGCAGCTGCTTTTCTGTAGTTCATTTTTGAAAGCTGGTTTGACCCTGCTTTTGGCTTTTGGCTTTCTACTTTTCGAAATTGGTGGAATAAAAAACTCTTCCATAGTTGTTTCAAGAGAGATAAAGATAAAAGGTATATTTTATACTTGTTTAACCAAACAGCTTTCAGCTTTTCTACAGCTCACGGCCCACAGCAGCTTTTCCACAGCTCACAGCCCACAGCAGCTTTTTCCCACAGCCACAGCTCAACCAAACAGGGCCTATGTTTTGTTGTATATCGTTTCCTTCAAAGCCAGATATCTTGAATGTTGTTCAATTCTTGTTATGTATGTGTACACTGTCAATCTGTACTCATCGTGAAGGCAGTCACGATTGCTAGATAAATTGCAGGTTTAATTTCAACTATATTTTGTTTTGATTGTGGACTATATTCAATACAAGGAGCAACTATCACTGCTACATGCCAAGTTATAGTAATAAAATTATGATAGATGGACCTTAGGCCAGAAAAATATCACGATAACAATAGAAACAAAAGAGATGAGAAAGAGAACATAAAGATTAGTCATAAATAATATACATGCAATTGGAGATTAACTAACTAATTGAGGAAGCATTATGGAGGCACCGCCAGCATGTTTGGGGGTGCCAGGCCCGTGTTGGTAACAAGTGTCTGTAAGACTACTACAGACACGTGTTGACAGGACGTGTAGTCAGAAAAACTTACTACATACGCGTCTTGCAACACGCGTCTCTGGTAAAGAATTACTACAGACGTGTCTTACTTCCACCAGTCTGTGTTAAACCTAATCATGGATGTGTGTTTATATATCATAGTCGTGTATTAGTAACACATGCTTTTGCATGTCTATACAGACCCTAATTCAGTAGTATATGCTTTTGCTCCCACCAGTCTATACTATACGCTTACTATAGTTTTTAAAAACCACATCATCCAAGCATGTCCTAATTCTTGTTATCTAAACTACATACTCCATCTTATTGTATATTTCTACATATACGTATCCTGCAAGCTTCTACGCTTGACCTGGAGTATGTCAGCACATGGATGCACTGCATGATTCATGCATCCATGTGACCCGTTGCAGTTGTACACTGTACCCATGCTGGTGAGAGATCGCAAAGTGATGGCTACTGCCCACCAACGTTTACTCACGTGGCTGCTGGACTCAAGCGTCGAGCACGAGCACCACCATAATGTGAGTCCGAAGCAACACTACATACTGATTTTCGGAGCGGACATTTTTTATTTTTATTAGAGGCATGTAAGTGTATGCCTCTAACCAACGATCATTATTGATAATAACAGTTTACCAAGACGGTTGGCATCAACATTTTACTCCTCAGCAACAGCAACTCCTTCCTACTGTATCGCATACTCATTTGTCACGCGATCTTTTTTTTTGTTTACGTTTCGTAATCTTGAATGGGATACTTTGGCTACTAAATAGACTTAAATGAAAAATGTTTCAATTATAAAGTTTTAAATCTTGTCAAGCATTACAGCTTTAATATAAGATCTCCATACGAGATTATTTAAAAAAATTAAAATTTTGAATATAAAAAATATGTGAATTCAAAGCAAATATTTGACATACTAAACAACTTCAAATTCAAAACTTATTAACAGCAGACATGTAGCAACTTTGGTATTACCTATATGAACATTCAAGGTTGTTTTGAAATTTTAAATTTTTAAATATGTGAACTTAAAACACATATTTAGGACTATAAATGATTTCAAATAAAAAAAACATTTCAACTGCAAAGTTGTATATGATATTGAGAACTATAACTTTGGTATAGACCATATCAACATCCAAGGTTGTTTGAAAATTTAAAATTTCGGTTTTGAATCTGGAACTTAAATAATTTTTTGGAACTATAGATAGTTTTAAATAAAAAATTCTCAACTATAAAGTTGTAGATCATGTGGGCTATAAATTTTATACAAAGTTTGTCTTCATCCGAGTTCATATGAAAAAATTATGAATTATTTTTTGATGCAACTGTTGTTAGAAATAGACATCTTAAGATGCTCACATCTTTTAATCAATTAATTTTAGAGAGATTCTTAGAATGGCCATCTCCATTAGCAATGATTTTCGGAGATGGACAACTTAAGGTGCCTGCCTTTGAAAAACGATTTGCAGATATGGGCATCCTAAGGTGACCAACCAGGCCACCTATGTAAATCGATGATTAATAGAGGTGCCCGAGCCTTAAGACGTCCGCCTTTGTAAATCCTTCTGCTCATTGGCCAACCAGCGATACATGGGAGCTGTAGAGATCATGGACCACTCGACCTAACGAACACAATCTGACTTGACCTGGGCAGCATGTCTGGTAGGTGCGGACCATAGTTTTAGGTAGCGTTTGGTTGGGAATCAAGGTGTGGTGGGACGACCCCGTCTCTGATTTCTAGGACGGGACAAGGACGTGATGACTCGATGGTTGAAGAGGGATGGGACCAACCAATTTTCTGTTTGGTTTCTGGACAACAAAAATGAAATCACACACTGACAGGTGGGATCCATTTTTCTTTTTTTATTTTTTATTTTCTTCCCCCTCCTTATCTCTTCTGTATCGTGTTCTTTCTGCCCCACGCCCCGCGCCTCCGTCGGCGAAACCCCTGCCTCCTTCGCCTGGCACCCACGCCTCCTCCGCCTCTTGCCCTGCGCCCCCGCCTCCTCTACTGGAGCTCGAGCGCGCTTGCAAAGGGGGCAGAGCTTGGTCGAACACAGTGGGGGCAGAGCCGGAGCTCATCGGGCTAGCCATGCGACGAGGACAAGGTCGAGGCTGCCAGAGCCCTCGCTCCGCAGTGACTGGTGCCGCCGCGAGCAATGGCCACGTGCCGCCGTCGCGTCGCCGCGAGCTGTGACCTCGCTCCGCCGCGAGCTATGGTCCCGCACCGCCGCCTCGCGCTGTGGCCCCGCACCGTCCTCCGGTGCTGGATGTGTCGCCACTCGCGGTCGTGGATGAAGAGAGCGTGAGCAAGGAGGGATGCCCCATCTGTCAAAAAAAGTGAGATGCAGAGTCGAGGAATCTTGAGGGAATATGCGACCTATGATGTCCTTGTCCCTGCGCGACTCTCATCCAAACAATAGCAAACCCAGGTACACCCCATCATGCATCTACAACTCCCACCAACCAAACACACGGTTAAAACCGAGGTAAAATTCAAGCGGGGCTAGCCCGACAACTAAAAAAAATAAGGACATGTCCGGACGTCTCTGTTGTTCACGCGTGCACGCGGGAACCTCCACGTCTCTCCGTTCGGACGCCCTCACCCCCTTTGCTTCCTGTGCTCGCATGCACGTAGGGCCGCACGCCCCTACCTCCATCCCTCTCCGCTTCCTGCACCCAGCAGCTCCCGTTTTACGTGCCCAGGACCACACGCGTCCGTGCCTCCATCCCTCTCCGCTTCTCATGCGCATGCACGTGCCCCAGCTGCTGCAGCAGGTGGGTCTCATTGCAACATGTGCGACACTCGATCTACTTTTTACAATATCCTGATGAAACACTTGCAACATACGTCCCAATCAGTTGAAACACTTGAAAAAAACACCAAAAAAACTTAAAAACACGGTGTAGCCATTGTAAACTTATGCCACGTCCAGATAAAATACTTACAACATACGTATAAAAACACCTGAAACACTTGCATATATATGCAACATCCAGATTTACTTTTGTAACACCCAGATAAAACACTTGCAACATACGTATGAAACATTTGGAACATACACTTGAAACATACGTGTATAGCTATTGCAACATATGCAACATCTCGACCTACTTTTGCAATATCAATATAAAATATTTGCAACATACCTCTGAAACATCTGAAACACTTGAAACATACTCTTGTAACATGCGCTTTCAGAGCGATGTCATCTTGCTACTTGGACGAATAGAGGCTCGTTGTTGCAAAGCTCCACGCCGCGCGCGGAGGCCGGCAGTGGCGCATGAAGCTCGCGGTAGCGCGGAGCTCACCGGTGCAGTAGCGGTGTTGGCAACTCGCCAGCGATGCGGCGTCACACAAACCTCCTCCCCTCACCTGCTTGCTGGAGCATTTGTCATCGAGGCTCGCTGGCTCGATGGCGCATGCGTGGAGCGGACGTGGCGGGCGGATGCCGCGGCGTAGGCTGGCGGCGCGATGGAGGCAGATTGGGGAAGGCAGGCGACGCAGTGAAGGTGGAGTATGGAAGGTGTGCGGCACGGTGGAGGCGGAGTGCAATAGAGAGATTGTTTTTTTAGCGGCCGGACGGACCGCCCACTTTGTATCATTAGCAAAAAAAAACTAAACAAAAAGCATATTACTATGGATGTGCACAATAATTTTCAAGGATCACTATTCAACAAATTCAAGTAGCCAGTCCATTAAAAATATAAGATATATAGATATAGATATATAGATTTGGAAAACTGAAATATACCTAGACTCAGACCAACACCGAACAAAGCCCGAGCAAACCCAAGAAACTAACGAGATGACCAAATTTCCAAATGCTGTCCCCAGCGGAGCTCCAAAATACTGACCACTCTTGTTGTCAAATAAAAAAAAAATACTGACCACTCTCCGTGGTCCACCGCGCCAGCAGTTTCTAGAATCCACTGCCTTCGATTCCCACGGCAGGGCATCCTCATGAGCCGACCCACGGGCGCGTGCCCTCACGCGTGGCGACACCAGCAGCAGCCGCACCGGGGGCGCATGTGGGCCTCCTCCCCGGCATTCCGCAGGCAGCTCGTCCTGCTCCGGTACCTCCTCCCTTCTCCTCCTTGCCCCTCCTCCGTCGCCGGCTTCCCCCAATCCTTCCCCTCGTGCTCCAGCTTCCTCCAGGTCCGGACCAACCACGCGATGGCGGCGTCCGCGGGGACGGTGTACGAGGCGGACGCGGAGTCCGTCGTGCGCCGGATCACGCCGCCGCTCGACCGCGCCAGGCACAAGGGCCAGGCAGGTCAGTACTCAGTACCGCCCCCGCCCATCTTTGTCTCCTCTCAAGCTCTGCTCTGTGTGCCAGTGTGTTTCTTGCGGTGAGGCTGCTGATGCGGGCGGGGTGTTTGATGGAATTTCCTTGTGCTGAGTGCAGCGCTCTGGGATGCTGCCATGCTTGGTTTAACAGGCTGTTGGTGTTTTGTTTCGTGGACAGTGGTTCATTGTTCTCCCATGCTGTAAATTGGGGACATGCTTAGTAAAAATCGCGTCAATAGGGGTGTGCTCATCCGAATTCGATGTACAATGTTTTGGTTTGGATTGTTGACAATTCTGTTCAGTAGGCCCAAGTCTCAGAACCCTTCTCTGGAGCTAAGGATACCATTCCCTCTACCACTGAAACAAATTCAGGAGGTGCTGAAATTGAAGTCCTTGTTCGGTATGTGGGAATGTGACGGAAGTTCCTGATGGATATTAAGTAGGTTCGGTTTAACTGCAGTGTTCACCAGCCATTAATAGCGCGTTTGGTTCACGGAATGCACAGGTCCGGAATGATCCGAACCTAAATACGAAGCTAACCACCACGTTTGGTTTCCGTCATGGTTCCAGGTCCATCCCTTAGCGAGTAAGCTTGTTTCAATGCGCAAGTCCATCACTGAGTCATTCCATGAGGATCCATCGGACGACCTCATTCCGCATGAACTCGTTCCGGATGAGATCCCTCCTTAAACCAAACAGGCTGTAAGGTTCCAGGGTGGGCCTTGCTTGTTGTGATGTAATCAACGGTAGAGAAGTCACAATGCACAGGCTCAGGGTGGGGAAACCTGTGGCTGTGGCAGCTTGTTACTGGCTATAGAGTTGTCGCATATAGAAGTAATTTTAAGCTAGAGCTATTAGTGTACAAAACATGAGGATATTTAAATGAATTTACATTTTTGTTTTTGTCTTTTTTGGACATGCAGCTTATTATTTTCATTTTTGTTAATCGTTGAATCTTAACTCTGGTGTGTCAAATGAAATTTCTGTTATTATTAAAAGTTGCTTATGTTATGTATCATTATGTTCTCAGGGAAGATAGCAGTAATCGGAGGATGTCGTGAGTACACTGGCGCTCCTTATTTTGCCGCTGTCTCTGCCTTGAAAGTTGTCAGTATCATCTAAAAGTTCCATCACTTAAAACTATCATTACCAATATTTCACATTATGTCTTTCAGGGTGCAGATCTTTCACATGTTTTCTGCACGAAAGATGCTGCTACAGTAATTAAGAGCTATAGCCCTGAACTAATTGTACATCCAATATTAGAAGAATCTTACAGTGTAAGGTAACTGAAGTTTCTTTTCTTTTTTTTAATGTTAACTGAAGTTTTGTTTATGTTTGCAATCTCACGGTGCAGTATTAATGTTTATAAGAATCTCATTCTGTAAATCATCTTGGCAGGGATGATCAACGAGCATCTGTTTCTTCTAAGATTCTTACTGAAGTTGCAAAGTGGATGGAGCGCTTTGATTGCATTGTTGTTGGTCCTGGCCTTGGAAGGGACTCATTTCTTCTGGTTAGTTTGCTGTTTTAAAGAATATACTATGTACCTCAGTCCTATTGAGTGTTATTGGTTGCTTCCAGCACAGCAATTTAGAAACAATTACTTTATTCTGGGTTGTTCAAAAAAAATTGTATTCACATCCTTTTCTGCTTTTGTTTAAAATTTATGTAATTTTGTTGGTCCAGCTTAACTCTCCACTTCTATTGGAGTTCATGGTTTAGTTGTGCTATACTTCAGTTTTTGTTGAAGTCGAGAAGCAAGATTGACTCCTGGCAAAAGGATAGGAAAGAGGAAAAAAAAGATGAACTAATTTGATAATATTTCCTATATTCGTATATGATTCGGGAATATAACATAACTAGATGTGAGAACCCTGTGAGAGAAGTGTTCTTTTGACTCTAAGTACATATGAATAAGTTAGGCGGCAAGTTGTGGCAAAAACTAGACTGACTACTAAAACCATGGCTGGCTAAGGCTAGATGTGGGCACGTGGTAACCTCCAGTTTCAATCCATACAGGCTAAAAGTTTCATTTTGGATTCCTTCCTCAATTCCCCCTTTAAGTGTTATTTTGTATTTTCTGTTCGTTTAGATTGTGTAGGAACAGTCTTGTTACAAAAGTAATATCAGGATCCATACTTTCTGATATCTCCTCAACATATCTTATTTGTAGGATTGTGTGAGTAATATCATGAGGCACGCACAGCAGGCTAATATTCCAACTGTTGTGGATGGGGTAATACTTGGAGTTATTTATCTGTTCTTTTTTTCCCCTTAGCTTGAGTTATGAGTCATTTAAACTCAGTATGTTTGATTTTCAGGATGGCCTGTTTCTTGTAACCAATAACCTTAGTCTTGTTCAAGGAAACCCTCTTGCCATTTTAACACCAAATGTCTATGAGTACAAGCGTCTTGTTCAGAAGGTTCTTAACTGTGACGTAGATGAAGAAACTGCTTCTGAGCAGCTAATCGCACTTTGCCAAAAGTATGAACATAACATTATTATTACTTTTTAAAATGTGATTTTTCAATTTTCGTCATTTGTGATGTAACTAATGTTTTCTAATTATTTTTCGTTTAGAATTGGTGATGTAACAATAATGCAGAAAGGAAAAGCTGATGTCATCAGTGATGGTCAAACAGGTATATTAGAGAGCTTTTTTTTGTATAAAATTCTAAAAAGGCTCTGCTCAGATGCCTTAGCTTCACTTTTGTTATAATTTTGGCTTATTCCCTGACTATTTATTTTTTCTTTTGAGCTAATAGATATGTTGTTTTCATGTTTCTGAAGTTACGCAAGTGAGTACTTTTGGTTCCCCAAGACGATGTGGTGGTCAAGGTGACATCCTTTCTGGAAGGTCTGTTATGGTGTTACTTTGCGTTAAATAATTAAAGAAGAGGATAAAACCAGACGTACAAAATCAAATTACACCACCAACACACCACATGCATGCGCACATTACATAGGCATTGGTGCTGATTGATTGCAGGGTGCTGATTATTTATCTGCAGCTTTCTGTCAGCACTTTCCCATATTTTGTTGTTTCGGTAGCATTCACCCAAATTAGTTAATTGGAAATATAGATTAATTTCTTATTTTGCTAGCTTTCATCCAAATTAGAAAAGTTTTCTCATAGGGAACTAGAATGTATTGCTTGTGTACCCATGGTTGTGTTGTGATGCTATTTTAATTCCAACCTTCTTTTCTTTATTTCTTTGATTTCTGTAAAATATTAATCTCAATATACCAGTTCTAAAATTGTATATGAGATTAAAATGTGTTGTGTTGCAGCACATGTTTTAGCATAAACACAGTAAAGTTTTTTAGTGAAAATAATTTTAAGGATCAAAATCATACACAGCTCTTCTTTGTACTCCAAACATGTACTTTTCATTTCCCATAAACAGCAAACACCTTACAGTTAACAGTATCTTTGGTTGTTTTCTGTCACTATTTGTTGGTGGCAGTGTGGCGGTATTTGCATCATGGGCACGGCACTTTGTCTTGACAAATGAACAACCTACAGAGAAAAGGTAATGCTGGATACCTTCCTTTCAGAATGGAATCCCAAGGGTTCAATTTGGTTTTGTTCCAATGCAGAGTTAATCCTATGACCCTTGGGTGCATAGCTGGCTCTCTTCTACTCAGGAAAGCTGCATCACATGCTTTTGAGAAGAACAAGAGATCAACTGTCACCTCTGATATCATTGAGTTCTTGGGCAAAAGGTCTGTGTGCCTGCACCACATCTTTAACAATTTGTACTGAAGTTCTTCGTTTTGATGTGCTCGATCTTTACCTTGCAGCTTGGAAGATATCTGCCCTGCCGAGCACTAGCTCTTGTGAGTAATTATAGTCGTGCACGTGCAACTCGAATGATGTTATCCAGGCAGTTTGATGCTCGGATCTCTCCCTTTGTATATGTCTTTTGAATAGGGTGTTACCATGCTTAGATCCAATGTTGACTGAAACTGGGTAAAGACTGACTAGAATTCTGAACGCATGTTTCTAGTCGCCTAGTGATGCAGCTGATAAATATGGTGGTTGCAAGGTTCTTTTGGAAAATCGTGCTTTTGGATGAAGTACCAAATTGTCGGAGGAAAACTTTGGTTTAAAGTGCGCTTTCTTGAATCAATACGATCAATGTTTTGTTCTTAATTAACGACAATCCTATCCGGCCATGCCATGTTGACCTCAGCTATCCCTTGCTCACAAGAAATCAGGGCTATGCACACCAATTGCCTTCCTCTCAACAACACTATCACTATATAAACTCCTTTGAATTAGTACTCTATTGGTGCTCTCAGGCTCACAGTTTTATACCAAGCTACCGGTTCTGTTAGTAATTTCTTTGAATTGGAGTAATTAATTACTATAACTATACAGTTAGATGCTCCCTTCTATTCTAAAATCGAATCTATGGAGTTTTAAGTTACACCGAAGTCATACTTTTTAAGTTTAACCAATTTTATAAAATGTACCAATATTTCCAACATCAACAGTATACTATTATGCACCATAAATATTGATGTATAGGTACTCATTGCAAATTATAAGATGTTTTTTGTTTTTCTAGATTGTTTTTACTATGTATCTAGACATAGTGTATATCTAAGTGCGTAGCAAAACCAATGCATCTAGAAAAGCTAAACATGTCACTGCATAACTTTATTTGCAATAACAGACAACACTGGATAGCCAAAATATGTTCTTAACCAGTTGGAACATACATCCTGCGCTGGACTGGCATATAGGTATGCTTGCGTGGCTGCGTTTCTTGTCACACGTAGCATGTCCATATATGATAAATTTGGCGTGCCTGCAGTTTATTCCATATATCCTTGCGTGGCTGCGTTTCTTGTCACACGTAACATGTCCATATATGATAAATTTGGCGTGCCTGCAGTTTATTCCATTTGTGTGCAAATACCAATTACTAAATTAAATACATATACAATAAAACATGGAAATTGGGCTAAAGATAAATAGCTACGAAAAGTACTAACATCAATAGCTACAACAAACCTACTAGTGTCCTGATATAAGCTAAAACCACCATGTCACCAGACACCAGTCCTAAGCTTCTTCAGTTACCAACGATCCTTGGG